>NC_134401.1:122263684-122563684 GCF_050003625.1 Haematobia irritans
TTTATTGGTCCAAGTTTAGATATAGTCCCCATATAAACCGATTTCCCCATTTGGGGTCTTGGGCTTATAAAAAACGTAGTTTTTAATCCAATTTGCCTGAAATTGAAAATCTAGAGGTACTTGAGGACCATAAAAATGTGTGCCGAAAATGGTGCCCATCGGTCCATGTTTTGGTATATCCCCCATATAGACCGATCTCCCGATTTTGCTTCTTTGGGCGTCTAGAAACTGTATTTACCATCCGATTTGCCTGAAATTGGAAATCTAGAGGTATTTTGGGACAATAAAAAGGTGTGTCGAACATGGTCCGTATCGGTACATGGTTTGGTATAGCCCTCATATAGACCGATCTCCCGATTTTGCTTCTTGGGCGTATAGAAACTGTATTTTCTATCCGATTTGCCGGAAATTGAAAATCTAGAAGTATTTTAAGATCATAAAGAGGTGTGTCGAAAATGGTCCGTATCGGTCCATGTTTTGGTATAGTCGCCATATCGAACTATCTCCCGATTTTTCTTCTTGGGTATCTATAAACTGTATTTATTACCCGATTTGATTGACATTTTAAATCTAGAGGTATTTTGGGACTCCAAATATGTGTGCCGTAATTGAGGTGTATCGGTCCATTTTTTGGTATAACCCCCATATAGACCGATCTCTCGATTTTATTTTTTGGGCATCTAGGAACTATATTTTCTAGCCAATTTGCTTGAAATTGCAAATCTAGAGGTATTTTAAGATCACAAATAGGTGTGTCGCAAATGGTGCCTATTGGTCCATATGTTGGTATATCCCCCATATAGACCGATCTCCCGACTTTTTTTTCTTGGGCTTCTAGAATCCATAGTTTTTATCCAAATTGCCGGAAATTAGAAATATAGACGTATCTTAGGACCATAAAGAGGTGTGTCGAAAATGGTCCATAGCGGTCCATGTTTTGGACCGATTTTACTTCTTGGGCTTCTAGAATTCGCAGTTTTCGCCCAATTCGTCTGAAAGTGGAATTCTAGAGGTATTTGAGGAACATTAAGAGGTGGTGAGTATTGGTCCATATTTGGTATAGCCCCCATATAGACCTAACTTCCGAATTTATTTATAGGACTTCTGCAATCCGGCTGACAACAAATAGGTCAGCCGAATATGGTGTGTGTCGACCCATGATTTAACAGGTTGGCTGATAACTCCCCGGTCTGACACGTAGATGGCGTCGCTAGTTATTATTTTTATATATTAGTATAGCTATTATTTTATTATTATTTTTATATGTTAGTATAGCCTACACATACACCGATCTCCAGATTTAACTCCTTGAGCTTCTAGAAACCGTAGTTTTTATCCGATTTGCACAAAAATGTAAATATATTGGAATTTTAGACACTCAAAAATCTGTATCGCATTTATTTTTACCGGTCCATTTGGCAAGACATCGATATAGACCGATTTAATTTCTTGAGGGTACACCCAAAGAAAAAATATTTTCCTCCGGAAATTTTAGACAAACGAAATTCTACTAATCCGAATTTTTGTTAAGCGATTCAACGATTGTCTCTAAAATTTGTGTCAAAAGAAAACTTTGCTTGTCTAAAATTTCGTTCCTCAGAACACGTCTTTCAGTGTATAGCAGGCGCACTGATCATGAAAATTGCTTGAAAGTGAACGTAAAATTTCCAGATTTTACTCATCGTATTCATTTAAATAATGGCGGGAAAAATCTACGTCTCTCTTTCTAAACACATATATATATATATATATATATATATATATATATATATATATATATATATATATATATATATATATATATATATATATATATATATATATATATATATATATATATATATATATATATATATATATATATATATATATATATATATATATATATATATATATATATATATATATATATATATATGTTTAGAAAGAGAGACCGAGAGAGAGTATGCTGCAAGTAATAAAATGGAAGTAGCCAATTGGCGCCTTAAAAATATATACCCCCAAAAAATATTTTTTTCGACCACAGTCTCCCTTAGATGAAGCACAATTGGTTTGAAAAATACAAACAATATTGTGCTAGGACCAATCTTGAAAATATATATGCTTGAAGCAGAATGTTTTTGGGAGTATATGTTCCAGAAGCGATTTTTTGGGGTGCAACCTTTTCTGAAAATGTTAAGCCAATCGGAGAACCTAGGTCCAATTTTTAAAATCTTCGGCAAAGGGGTGGTCCCCCACTCCGACCAAATATCAAAATCTGAAGTAGGAAGTGTACATGTACATTAATTTCTGTACACATTTTCCAAATATTAAAAAGTTTAGCCATATTACAATTACAATTTTTTTCTTCCAATAATATTTTAAATTTCGTTAACATTTTTCATTTTAAAAATTTATTTAAAACCAGAATGTGACAAATTTCTTATTAAATAGTTTTTTTTCTATATCATTATATCACTATACTATATATTATAGTCAACACTTCACTATTTATTTATTTTGTATATGTTGGAAAAATTAAATTGGAAAAATTCTATACGATTTGAAAAAAAAACACACATTAATAAACTAGGAAATAGGTTTTAATGAAAAGGAAAATAATATACATAATTCATTAAATGTGTATGTATAGAGGAAACGATTTACTTTAAATACAAATAAAAATATTTAATATTTGAAAATTTAAAACGAACAAAAAGAAGAACAAAACTTAACTAACAAAAATTACAAATTAAACTTCAAAACCAAAAGAAAATAATTGAATTAAGCAAAGAACTGCCAATAAAAGGAAACCATTAAAAAAAAATTAACTAATTCTAAAACAAAAATCAATAGGACATAGACCTTAATATATATACAAAACTAAAACATATATATTAAAAAAGAAAACAATTAGATGTGACTTTAAAATTCATTGAGAAAAATATTTAAGTATATATATATATATATAAACAAAAATTACAAATT
The DNA here is from genome assembly GCF_050003625.1 of Haematobia irritans. Classification (NCBI taxonomy): domain Eukaryota; kingdom Metazoa; phylum Arthropoda; class Insecta; order Diptera; family Muscidae; genus Haematobia; species Haematobia irritans. The sequence goes on from NC_134401.1 coordinate 122,266,652, forward strand.
AAATCTAGGTAAACAAAATAAATATAATATGAATGAAAAAAAACAAATTATATATACAAGGGTAACAAAAGAAAACAAGGCTCTACTTGAGAAAAGACCAATTATGAACAAAATAAAATTATTTTCCAATTTATAAAACCAAACCCCCATAAAATTCATAATAAGAGATAATGAAATTTGAAATTGAATAAAATTGTAGCTTAAGTCAAACCTTGGGTAATATCGAAACAAATCAAGGAATTTCTGACAACTATTTTAATTGTTTATCATAAAACAAACAAACCAAATCATACATACTCCTGGAGGATCTAAACTTGTAAAAACAAAAAAAAAATATTTTAATAATTTTTCGATTTTGAAATGCCCATAAACTTATTACTTAAACAAAAAACACTCACAAAAATAAAACTCTTGTAAATTATAACAAACAAACAATTCATTGATCCATAAATCTCTAGCCATATTGGGTGCATTATGTGTAATAGAAAAATTATAAAAAAAACATTAAAAAGTGTTTCATTGGAATATAAAATAAGAAACAAATCAAGCATTTACATTAAAGAGAAAAAATAATAGTAATAAATTGCAAATTTTTTATTAAACAAAAAAAAAAACAAATTCATTCTCAATTTAACATCTAAATTAAAATATTTAGTTAAAAATTCATATAAAAATTTAATTATGAAAAAACTTTGTTTTAACACAAATGAAAAAAAAAAAACATAAATCCTTCATCACCAAAGTCACAAAATCTTAGATTTTATTATTATGTTGATCTAATATTAAACAAACAAAAAAAATATATATGAAAAAAATATTTTCAAAGTGTATAAACCAAAATAAATTTTATAAATTATCACACACTCACCTACACTTACAAAATCGCATAATGTTTGTTAAATTTATGTAATTCTATGAAAACTTTAAAACGTATAATAATTATAATAAAAAATATGAGAAAAATATTAAAAATTATATGATTTGTTTTTATTGAAATAAATAATTTTTAAACAAATTAATGAATTTTTTTCGTTTATGTCATTCATGCTTTTGTTTTTTATAAAACTAAAAAAAGTAAAGCATCAAAAGAAATAGTTTCTTAGCAAAAGGGGTTTCAATGTAATAGTACTAAAAATGGATATAAATAAATAAAAATATATAAATTCAGTAATGGTAATTGTAAAACAAAAAAGCGAAACGAAAATTATTTTCATGGCAGAAAAATTTACTATATATCCTATGTTGCAATGTTGAAATATACTTTCTGATTTCTCGATCAAATCGGGACATTAAATAATCATTGTGTTATTGGTCTTCTATATAATAATATTTAAAGGATGGTCGAACAAAAAAGAGATGATCAAAATTTGTGAACGTATGATGTAAAATGGTATCAAACTCCTCTGCATATAGAAAAAAATCCACAAATCTAATGTTGAAAAAATAAAGTCGAGCAGAACTTCTCTACATTCATAGAAATTTTAAATAAAATTATGCCAACGAAACGTTTTCATGAGGATAATGAAAATCTTCGTTAATATAACATAAAGTTTCGTTGTTTAATCGAAAATTCGTTATAATAATGAAAACGTTCATTATATTTAAGCAGTTGCTTCCTTGGGCCATTTTTAATGACAAATTTTTTTAAAATAACGAATATTTTTCCACCAGTATACAGGGAATTTCTCAAATATTGGACCCACACAAAGACAATTTCATAATAATTATAATAAAAAAAAATTAAAAAAATATTAATATTTAAAATTTAGCTAACGAAACATTTTCATTAAGATAATGGAAATTTTCGTTATTAGTACACAACACTTAGCTTATTAATAGAATAATAAAGCACAATTTCGTTATATCAACGAATTTGTGTCGTTAGCTCAATTTTTTATACCCTGCTCCACACTGTGGAACAGGGTATTATAAGTTAGTACATACGTTTGCAACACCCAGAAGGAGACGAGATAGACACATGGTGTCTTTGGCAAAAATGCTCAGGGTGGGCTCCTGAGTCGATATAGCCATGTCCGTCTGTCCGTGAACACATTTTTGTAATCAAAGTCTAGGTCGCAGTTTTAGTCCAATCGACTTCAAATTTGGCTCAGAATAGATCCCTATTGATTTTGGAAGAAATCGGTTCAGATTTAGATATAGCTCCCATATATATATTTCGCCCGATATGGACCCAGAAGCCAGAGTTTTACCCTAATTTGCTTAACATTTTGCACAATAAGAACAATTAGCACTATAGTCAAGTGTGCCAAATTTTATTGAAATCGGTTCAGATTTAGATATAGCTCTTATATATAGCTTTCGCCCGATTTACACTCATATGACCACAGAGGCCAATATAGCCATGTCCGTCTGTCCGTGAACACAAATCAAAGTCTAGGTCGCAGTTTTAGTCCAATCGACTTCAAATTTGGCACAAGTATGTGTTTTGACTCAGAATAGAAACCTATTGATTTTGGAAGAAATCGGTTCAGTTTTAGATATAGCTCCCATATATATATTTTGCCCGATATGGACTTCTATGGCCCCAGAAGCCAAAATTTTACCCTGAGTTGCTTAAAATTTTGCACAAAAAGAACAATTAGTACTATCGTCAAGTGTGTCAAATTTTATTGAAATCGGTTCAGATTTAGATATAGCTCCCATGTATATCTTTCGCCCGATATGGACTAATTCGGTCCCAGAAGCCAGAGTTTTACCCCAATTTGATTGAAATTTTGCACTAGAAGTAAATTTAGTAGTTTAGTCAAGTGTGCCAAATTTTATTGAAATTGGTTCAGATTTAGATATAGCTCCCACATATAGCTTTCGCCCGATTTACACTCATATGACCACAGAGGCCAATTTTTTGCTCCGATTTAGTTGAAATTTTGCACAGGGAGTATAATTAGCATTGTAGCTATGCGTGCCAAATTTTGTTGAAATCGGTTCAGATTTAGATATAGCTCTCATATATAGCTTTCGCCCGATTTACACTCATATGACCACAGAGGCCAATTTTTTGCTCCGATTTAGTTGAAATTTTGCACAGGGAGTAGAATTAGCATTGTAGCTATGCGTGCCAAATTTGGTTGAAATCGGTTCAGATTTATATATAGCTCCCATATATATGTTTTGTTTTCTGATTTCGACAAAAATGGTCAAAATACCAACATTTTCCTTGTAAAATCGCCACTGCTTAGTCGAAAAGTTGTAAAAATTACTCTAATTTTCCTAAACTTCTAATACAATATATCGAGCTATAAATCATAAATAAACTTTTGCGAAGTTTCCTTAAAATTGTTTCAGATTTAAATGTTTCCCATATTTTTTTTTACTAACATTTTGTTCCACCCTTGTGCATTAGCCGACTTAAATTTTGAGTCTATAGATTTTGTAGAAGTCTATCAAATTCTGTCAAGATCGAATGATTTTTAAATGTAGTTATTTGGGACAAACCTTTATATATGGTATCGAAAATTTAGATCTACAATGTGGTGCAGGGTATAATATAGTCGTATAATATAGACTTTCCTTACTTGTTTTTTTTTTTTTTGTATGTTGGCCCTTCTTTAATGGATACCATCAAACATTGGCTTTATGCACGAATATAAAAACTGCGAAGTCGTAAAGCCACACCGCCAGACACATTAGTCGTTTGTAAAATCGCTCTGGGAATATCCTAGACATAAACAAGTATATACGGCTGTAAGTTCGGCCAGGCCGAATCTTATGTACCCTACACCATGGATTGCATAGAAACTTGTACTAAAGACTGTCATCCACAACTTTCTATAGTAATAAAATTTTGACAAAATTTTCTATAGTAATAAAATTTTGACAAAATTTTCTATAGTAATAAAATTTTAACAAAATTTTCTATAGAAATAAAATTTTGTTGGATTATTTTTGGGGATCGGCTATATATAACTATAGACCGATGTGGACCAATTTTGGCATGGTTGTTATATACTAGCGCAATGTACCAAATTTCACCACGTACCAAATTTCAACCGGATCGGATGAATTTTGCTCCTCCAATAGCTCCGGAGGTCAAATCTGGGGATCGGTTTAAATTGGGGTTATATATAATTAAGACCGACATGGACCAATTTTACATGGTTGCTAGAGACCATATAATAATACCACGTACCAAATTTCAACCGGATCGGATGAATTATGTCCCTTCAAGAGGCTCCGCAAGCCAAATCTGGGGACCGGTTTATATAGGGACTATGTATAATTATGGACCGATGTGAACCAATTTTTGCATGGTTGTTAGAGATCATAAGCTAACACTATGTACCAAATTTCACCCGGATCGGATGAAATTTGCTTCTCTTAGAGGCTCCGAAAGCCAAATAGGGGGGTCGGTTTATATGGGGGCTATGTATAATTATGAACCGATGTGGACCAATTTTTAGATAGTTGTTAGAGACCATATATGTACACCATATACCAAATTTCAGCCGAATCGGATGAAATTTGCTTCTCTTAGAGGCTCCGCAAGCCAAATAGGGGGTCGGTTTATGTGGGGGCTACATATATAATTATGGACCGATGTGGACCAATTTTTGCATGTTTGTGAGAGACCATATACTAACACTATGTACGAAGTTTCAGCCGGGTCGGATGAAATTTGCTTCTCTTTGAGGCTCCGCAAGCCAAATCTGAGCGTCGGTTTATATGGGGGCTATACGTAAAAGTGGTCCGATATGGCCCATTTGCAATACCATCCGACCTACATCAATAACAACTTCTTGTGTCAAGTTTCAAGTCGATAGCTTGTTTCATTCGGAAGTTATCGTGACGGACGGACAGACGGACGGACATGCTTAGATCGAATCAGAATTTCATCACGACCCAGAATATTTATACTTTAAGGGGTCTTAGAGCAATATTTCGATGTGTTACAAACGGATGACAAAGTTAATATACCCCCATCCTATGGTGGAGGGTATAAAAATTAATTAAAATTAGGTCGACGAGACTATTTCATTGACATATAGAAATATTTTCATGAAGACTATGAATATTTTCGTTAATAACATGAACTACGGTGCTATCCAAAAGATATTTCATAGCTGTAATAAAAAGTGCCATGATATTTGCGAAATAATTTCGTTTGCTTAATGAAAAATTTCATTAATATTACGAAGCCTTTTCTACCAGTTTTCACCAAATTATTGGGATGAGAACGATGGGGTGAATGCGGCAAAAGATCTCTAGGGAGAAAAGAACGGTCCGATGTCCATAGCAGTCTTTGACGCTGTTTAAGCGCAAGCCGAGAAAGTTTCTCTGTCATTTTGTCACAGTCGACGAAACATAAATGCACTGGGAAATGTGCCTCAAGAAAAGCCAAAACTGTCCCTGATAGTGGGACCGTTATAGATCCACTGGAACGCCCTCAGCTCATGTGTCTCGAGAAAAGTGAAGACTGCCGCATTGACCGGAAAGGTAATGGTTGTCGTTTTCAAAAATTCACAAAGTACCATGTAAACATATGGGGTCGCTTAAACAAATTATAGAAAAAAACACCTCAATTGGCAACTACAAAATTCTTTCCATCGCTGTTGTCAAGTTGGTCTAATTGGGCTACCAACTAATGCCCCGTCCATGGTATTTTCGTGATTTTCGAAGCAAAATCTTTCCTTATTCCGATCTTTCCTTATTCCGATCACCAACAATTTGGCACCATACGGCTCCTGTTTTTTCATAACTGAGAAAAATCTATTCTTTGAACACAAATATCAGAAGGGCATAAGTCGTAACTTATGGCTATCGTCAAAAGCGTATTTGCGATGGTACTGAGTCCTTTTGGAATGTCCATGGTCTGTGGCCGAAATGTTTGTCTCTCCAGGGCTTCAATATTGCCTTTACTGTCATTTTCCCGACAATATTCGGTATTTATTCGATCGACCAATACGAGCAGAGAGCGGTCATCCGCCGATACGGCGTCCCATACCATTACCATCGGTGATGCTTGACGCTGGCCTCTTTGGCAAGTAAATCCGATCATTTTGTTTGTTCACAAACTGCTCAATTTGAAATAAAGGGTGATTTGTTAAGAGCTTGATAACTTTTTTTTAAAAAAAAAAGCATAAAATTTGCAAAATCTCATCGGTTCTTTATTGGAAACGTTAGATTGGTCCATGACATTTACTTTTTGAAGATAATTTCATTTAAATGTTGACCGCGGCTGCGTCTTAGGTGGTCCATTTGGAAAGTCCAATTTTGGGCAACTTTTTCGAGCATTTCGGCCGGAATAGCTCGAATTTCTTCGGAAATGTTGTCTTCCAAAGCTGGAATAGTTACTGGCTTATTTCTGTAGACTTTAGACTTGACGTAGCCCCACAAAAAATAGTCTAAAGGCGTCAAATCGCATGATCTTGGTGGCCAACTTACCGGTCCATTTCTTGAGATGAATTGTTCTCCGAAGTTTTCCCTCAAAATGGCCATAGAATCGCGAGCTGTGTGGCATGTAGCGCCATCTTGTTGAAACCACATGTCAACCAAGTTCAGTTCTTCCATTTTTGGCAACAAAAAGTTTGTTAGCATCGAACGATAGCGATCGCCATTCACCGTAACGTTGCGTCCAACAGCATCTTTGAAAAAATACGGTCCAATGATTCCACCAGCGTACAAACCACACCAAACAGTGCATTTTTCGGGATGCATGGGCAGTTCTTGAACGGCTTCTGGTTGCTCTTCACTCCAAATGCGGCAATTTTGCTTATTTACGTAGCCATTCAACCAGAAATGAGCCTCATCGCTGAACAAAATTTGTCGATAAAAAAGCGGATTTTCTGCCAACTTTTCTAGGGCCCATTCACTGAAAATTCGACGTTGTGGCTCGTTAGTAAGTCTATTCATGATGAAATGTCAAAGCATACTGAGCATCTTTCTCTTTGACACCATGTCTGAAATCCCACGTGATCTGTCAAATACTAATGCATGAAAATCCTAACCTCAAAAGAATCACCCTTTAGCTTCTCATCGGAGAAAACCTTATTCGGTTAGAGACCACTTTAGTGCAAGGGAATCAACTCTTTGACTCTCTCCAGGATAACTTGTTTGGTGCATCGGTGAGCTCTTGCAACTTTTGGAACTTCATTTCAGCTCAGGACCAATTTTTTACCAATAAGTAACAAGAGATAAGTTCACCACTGTGGCATCATAATGGACTGAATAGACTAAGTGAGCCTGAACCTGACCTAACTTTCACTGCGGCTTAGGTTTCGATCAAATCAAATCAGGCCTCTCCTTTTCGGAACATTGTTACCGTTTGTGGTCCACCTTTTATTGCGGTAAGGAGCAATAATACAAGAAACAAAAGACTGCTGCAGGGCTCTAATCACAGCTACCTTTGGTTTTCCAGACAAATGTAAAGCAGTCACACTTTAATTTCCATCACGAGTTACTTTATTTATAAATGCAGTAGATCAAAATGCTTTAGTAACCAATAAAATGAACTGTGTATTTGAAACAAAAAATTTTAAAATTGCTTTTTAAATGTATGAAAAAACTAGTTATAAAAAATTGAATTAAAAGAACTTCCTGAGTCGTTAACATAAAGAACATCTCTGGAAGGACATTTTTGGAAGTGATTTTAAAGTTGCGCCTTTAGAAGTACTTCCAAATTTTTTTGCTGGGATAGAAGGCTCATTTCTCTAATATAAAGTTTTTTTCCTTGTTCAAAAGTCGATAAACTTTTCAATGAAGTCGTATTGTCATTATAAATAGGTGATTTGACTTAAAAATGGGTATCATAACATGAAAGAAAATTTTTTTGGGGTAAGGTCAACTTGACTTTAATAATCCAGAAAAATTCTTTAAAATTAATAAAATTGTCTTTGAATTTCTAATCTTTTTCGATCTTTACTACAAAGCAAAAAATCGTTCAAAAATAGGACATGTTTTTTTAACACTTTATTTTAAAGACGTTTTGTACTTAGCATAATTTCTTCTGGAAGTCGGGTCAGAATTTGGAAAATAAAGTTGTTGTTAACTCGTTTTTAAAGGACTTTGGTAGTATATGAAGAAAAAAAGCTGGAAAAACGAAAACTTAGAATTTGCTTCCTAGAAGCAAGTACACAAATCCCAAACTTAAAAGAGAATTGTGTCTTAAAAATATCCTTATTTGTACTCTCTGCTTCTTTGGCTCGGAATCAATACGAAAATTGTTAAAGTAAAGACAAAATCTTTGCAACCGGGCATGCTTTTTTTAGTGTAGAATAAATCTGTAAGCTGGCAGGCGAGCTATTTAGAAATGATAGCAACTTGAAACTGGTTGCAATACATACCTATAAATAATTGAACATTTTTTTCTCAGCGTGGATCATTACCGAAAATCTCATTTTTTATTCAATTTATTGTCCAGTTATGAGACGTTCGATGTGTTAATACAGCATACGTCTCACAACTATTGTCCGCTTTTGAGAGGTGTTTTCAGAGTTCAAGTTTGAGAATATTCGAATTTTAAGTAATTCAAAGCAATTCAAAATTTCTGTAATTTTCAATTTTGAAATTGCAACTGCAACAACAAACGCGGAAATTTTACTTTAATACCATTAAGACAGAAGTTATTTCTTGGCTGATATACTCACAAATGTCGTTATAATAATTCGGCATTAAACCCAATACCTTTATCTACGTGGCAAATATGGAAACCATTTCAACAAAAGTTTAAAAACTATAAAAAATTGTTATTTTTGGGAAATGCATTTCGATTGATACAAAATGCCCAACTTTTTCCAACAATCCAACACAGGATATATCGAAGCGAAAACTATTTTAAATTCACTTATAAAAAATAAAGCAACACAATTAGTTAGCTTAAATCAATCTACTATATATGATTAATATTAGGTCCAGCTCTTGCTTAAGTCTTTCAATTTTCCCAGAATGACTAAGAAAATTTAAATTGACATATAGCAAACTTGAAACTCTCCTGCTAGTATATATTTTTTCTAACTTAACCAGTTCCTGGAAGGGTTTATTTAATCACTTCATCATTTCAATAACATTTCACTTTATTTTGTCATAATTTCAACATGATTGTTTTTTGTATCCTTTTTATTGTTATTTGAAAAAAAAATCGTATCACCTCTATTGAAATTAAAACATAAAATATATGAAAATTAAAAATAAAAAACGGAATAGTATAAAAACAATACACACATACACACAAAAGTGAAACTAAAATGGAAACCATGTAATTTCTATGAAATAAATTATGTAAAAGTATTAACTTGAATACTTAATAATACAAAACAAATAAACAAAATACAATTGAAATAAAGATATGATTCATAAAAAAAGTCTCAAATCCTACGTTTAGATAAAGTCATCATGGAGGTAAGTATATACGATTATTTTTTCTTTAAATGAAGTGAACAAGTGAGACGCGGTAAACATTTGGTTATTATATCGAATTTTTGACAATTTTCCAGTGTAATATTTCCTGTAGGTATAACCCTGACTTCTAAAATAAACCTCACACCTAAAAATTTGCAATTTTTGCCTAACCTAAACTGACAGTGAAAAATGGAAGAAATACAGGGAGCCGATCTCTCTTGGGAGATTCGCCAGTATTTTGTTGTTCCATTTTTCAGAGTCAGGTTAAGTTAGGAAAAACATGTATATACGGCCGTAAGTTCGGCCAGGCCGAATCTTATGTACCCTCCACCATGGATTGCGTAGAAACTTCTACGAAAGAATGTCATCCACAATCGAATTACTTGGGTTGTGGTATCTTAAAACTTCTTAACATCGTTTTCTAAATTGTGAGTTAGTCCATACGTGGTATATATTAGACAAAAAGGTATGAATAAGTAAGTCTACAAATAATTACGAGTCGACATGGAAATTGAAATATGGGGGTCGCTTATATGTGGGCTATATAGAATTATGAACTTGATATGGACCAATTTTTGTGTGATTGGGGATTGATTTATCTGAGGGCTATATATAACTCTAGATCGATATGGACCTAGTTAGGCATGGTTGTTAACGGCCATATACTAGCACAATGTACCAAATTTCAACTCAGATGAAATTTGCTCCTAAAAGAGGCTCCAAAACAAAATCTCGGGATCGGTTTATATGGGGGTTATATGTGATTATAGACTGATATGGACCACTTTTGGTATGGTTGTTAAATATCATATACTACCCCCACGTACCAAATTTCAACCAGATCGGATGAATTTTGCTTCACCAAAAAGCACAGGCATGGTCATTAGAGACCACATACTACCACCATATACCAAATTTCAGCCGGATCGGATGAAATTTGCTTCTCTTAGAGGCTCCGCAAGCCAAATAGGGGGATCGGTTTATATCGAGGCTATATAGAATTATGGGCCGATGTAGACCAATTTTTGCATGTTTGTTAGAGACCCTATACTAAAACCATGTACCAAATTTCAGACGGATCGGATGAAATTTGCTTCTCTTAGAGGCTCCGCAAGCCAAATCGGGGGAACGGTTTATATGGGGGCTATATATAATTTGGACCGATGTGGACCAATTTTTGCTTGGATATTAGAGACAATATAATAACACCATGTACCAAATTTCAGCCGGATCGGATAAAATTTGCTTCTCTTAGAGGCTCCGCAAGCCTAATCGGGGGTCGGTTTATATGGGGGCTATATATAATGATGGACCGATGTGGATCAATTTTTGCATGTTTGTGAGAGACCATATACTAACACCATGTACCAAATTTCAGCCGGATCGGATGAAATTTGCTTCTCTTAGAGGTTCCGCAAGCCAAATCGGGGGATCGGTTTATATGGGGGGCTATCTATAATTATGGACCGATGTGGACCAATTTTTGCATAGTTGTTAGATCATGTGCTGACACAATGTACCAAATTTCAGCCGGATCGGATGAAATTTGCTTCTCTTAGAGGTTCCGCAAGCCAAATCGGGGGATCGGTTTATATGGGGGGCTATATATAATTATGGACCGATGTGGACCAATTGTTGCATGGTTGTTAGAGACCATATACTAAAACCATGTACCAAATTTCAGCCGGATCGGATGAAATTTGCTTCTCTTAGATGCTACGCAAGCCTAATCGGGGGATCGATTTATATGGGGGCTATATATATTTATAGACCGATGTGGACCAATTGTTGCACGGTCTTTAGAGACCATATATTAACACCATGTACCAAATTTCAGCCGGATCGGATGAAGTTTGCTTCTCTTAGAGGCTCCGCAAGCCAAATCTGGGGATCGGTTTATATAGCGGCTATATATAATTATGGACCGATGTGGACCAATTGTTGCGTGGTCATTAGAGACCATATACTAACACCACATACCAAATTTCAGCCGTATCGGATGAAATTTGGTTCTCTTAGAGGCTCCGCAATCCAAATTGGGGGATCGGTTTATATGGGAGCTATGTATAATTATGGACCCATGTGAACCAATTTTTGCTTGGTGTTAGAGACCATATACTAACACCATGTACCAAATTTCAGCCGGATCGGATGAAATTTGCTTCTCTTAGAGGTTCCGCAAGCCAAATCGGGGGATCGGTTTATATGGGGGGCTATATATAATTATGGACCGATGTGGACCAATTTTTGCATGGTTGTTAGAGACCATATACTAACACCATGTACCGGATCGGATCAAATTTGCTTCTCTTAGAACAATCGCAAGCCAAATTTGGGGGCCCGTTTATATGGGGGCTATACGTAAAAGTGGACCGATATGGTCCATTTGTAATACCATCCGACCTACATCAATAACAACTACTTGTACCAAGTTTCAAGTCGATAGCTTGTTTCGTTCGGAAGTTAGCGTGATTTCAACAGGCGGACGGATATGTTCAGATCGACTCAGAATTTCACCACGACCCAGAATATATACTTTATGGGGTCTTAGAGCAATATTTCGATGTGTTACAAACGGAATGACAAAGTTAATATACCACCATCCTATGGTGGAGCGTATAAAAACATTAACATTTTTCCAATTAAAAATTTAATCGGTTCAAAAAATTTTTTAATTGAAACAAAAAATCTATCACAAAAATTTGTTGTATCAATTAATGTTTTAATTGGATTAATTAATTAGTTAATTGACTTTGATGATTAATACTATCATATTATCATCATATTTCAATAAAAATTAATTGGATCAATTAATTTTGTCATTAAAGACAAAAAATATTTTTGTCTGCCATATATAGTGGCAGTTCGATATCATTCATTTATTGTCCATTGTGATACCCCACTGAATAAATTAAAGATTACACAAGTTAAAATTTAAAGTTTTTTAATAAATTTAAGACACAAATTTTGGAAATGTGCATTCCTCTCTTAAAGTCGTATGTCTTTGAACTAACACAAATTTTCCTTGAAGTAAAGAAACTCATTTTTGATTTAACCCTTTGACGACGAATGGGACATATATGTCCCATTTCGTTTTTTCGTTGTAAAATCTACATTTTTCACAAAAAGAAATTCTATCGACGCAGAACTATAATCGTCTACACTGAAAAAAAAAATATTTACGTGTTTTTAAAGATTACGCAAACTAAATTTTAGGATGCGAAATTTACAAAATATTAAGGGCATATTTCTTTAAAATAATGAAATTTTAATTAAAATAAAGTTTATAATCTTTGCTTCAAAAATTTTTTCCATTAAATTTATGACACAAATTTTGTAAATTTGCGTCCATCCGCCAAAGTCCCATATCTTTGAACTAAGGCCAATTTTCCTTAAAGTAAAGAAACGCATTTGTGATTTAAAGAAATTGTCCTTAAATTAACTGAAATATTGAAATTTTATATTTAAGATAAAAACTCTTCAAATATAGGCTAATACTTAGTTTAAGGATTTAGCGTCTTTGGTTTAAAGTTTTTTTTTTTTTGAATTAAGAAAATATTTTTTACATTGAAGTATACATTATAATTTGGATTTTTAAACTGGCATTTGCTTGTACGTGAGTACCTCTATTAATAAACCGCGAAAAGAGACAACAAATTTGATAAATGAGGTATGTATTCTAATTTCAATTTTATTGGTCCTAGATATAAAGCCAGATAAGTCGCTAAAAAATTTCTTTGTTTTAAAAAAGTTGCATCTTTGGCTTGGAATCAATACCAAAATCTTTAAGGGAAGGCCAAAATCTTTGGATCCAAGTAAACTTTTTTTTTTGAGTGTAGGGTAAGAAAAATGATCAACCAACACAAGGTGGGGAATGTATGGATACTCATTACTATTATTACCCCCAAAAAACCTTAAACTCTTCTTGGCTTATAGGAAAAATAAGAACTTTTTTATCAATAAATTTTGGTTTGAGGGCAAGCTTACACAAAGAGCTCAAAACCAAGCACGCATGGCCATGAAAACTTTGCTAAGTCTGGTATTTTTTGTGCTGATTGTATTTTACAAATGCTGACAAAGCTCATGATGTATTTTGTAGTGAACTAAATAAAGTATTCAAAAAAAAAAAATTCTGACTATATACATATGTACCTTTGAAGACGAATGTTCCATGAAATTTCTCGTAGAAGGAAATATTTGTTTTTAACATTTTGACGACATTTTAGGTTAGTAAATAGGTGTATTTGGAATAGGAATTCGCAAAAAAAAAACTTACTTTTATCGAGCGGTTAATTCTTCCTCGTCATACGTAATGGACACAGGGTAATCTATGATAACTACAAGGGAATAAAATTATTAGGTCAATGAAATCCTCTTTTTCCATGCCGGAAAATGGAAAATTGTTGGCGCTATTTTTTTACTATATAATCCACTACTTCAGTTTTATTCTTCCACTGTAGTCATGCATGCACCCATATGTTCGCTTTGGAAACCATCCACTACAAAAAGGCGGCTAAACAAGTTAAAAGCGCAAATATTCGTTAAAAGAGAATTGAACAAAAACAAACAAATTCGATGCTACGAAAATGTGTAAGACAATGAGTAAGAAAACACAAAAAATACGTATATAGTAGAAATACAGCTAAGTAACAATAACATCACGAAAATAACAATGGAAAATATAACACGTAAACGTCTAAGAGGAAACACAAACAGAAATAGAGTACAGACTAAATTTTGTTGAACATTGTTAACACATACCAGAGGGATGAGATAAAAATTCCAGCAAAAACTTAAAAAATTGCCAAAAGCATGGTAAACAATTTACGTTCATGTCTGTCGCTTAATATGACATCATGAGAGAATGAGAGATAAATTTCGGCTAGAAAATAGCTTAACGATGAGAGCTTACGCCAAGTACAAAAATGATCTGCCACAGGTGAATTCAGCTAGAAAATACCCTACAATAGTCAAAATTACACTAAAATATTTTAAGAAATTTGTGTAGCATTTCAATAGATAATTGGGAAATGTAATTTGAATATGAAACAATCGCACCATAGTACTTAAGATTGTAAAGATGGATTATATCTGCCCAGGTTTTGATATAGCTCCCATACAAATCGATTTGTGTGAGATTTAAAAGCAACAGGTCCATTAATAGGTATTGCAAATATGGTGCGCATTGGTCCATGTTTTGGTATACCTCCCGTGTAAATCAATCTCCCGATTTTAATTATAAGGCTAATAGGCACCGTAATTTTTATTTGAGTTATTGAAATTCAAAATCTAGAATTATTTCGAGTCAATAATTAGATGTGCACAATATGGTTTGATATAGTCCCTATATAGGCATCATAGTATTTACCCGATTTGCCTGCACGCTCAGAAAAAACATGTTTTGACATGGTTGCCGCATTCATTTAATGCTTATTTAGAACATGTAGTTGTCGCGAAAACCATGTATTTTGTCTTTGTGAAAAGAATATTCTAGCCGAGAAAAATGTATGCTGGCAATAAGTATTTAAATGGTTCTCAAATGCCGCAAACATGTAATATCATTTCAATGATAGAATTTGAGACCATTACATGGTTGTGAAAATCATGTACCTGACCATTCAATTTTTTTTTTGACTTTTTTGCAGGGAAAAAAGTTTTTTATACTTTACGTATAGACATGTCCAGAACCATTACATGGTCATAAAAACTATGTAAATTTCTTTTTCGTGACCATTTAATTTTTCAACTTTTTGCAGTGAAAAGAATTTTATAAAAACATTGAGCACTTGTTACCTACAATTTACGAAATCACACCTAACTACTGATAAGGAGAAAATTAACTCAAATTAAAGAAGAAAAAATATTGGTGTTAAATCATGACTATTTTAACCGCATGGAAAAAATAAAAGAAATCTTTAAATTTACTGAGATATTGAATATACACTTAAAAAAAAGCATGCCCGGTTCCAAAGATTTTGTCTTTACTTTAACAATTTTGGTATTGATTCCGAGCCAAAGAAGCGGAGAATACAAATAAATACTTTTAAGACACAATTCTCTTTTAAATTTGGGTTTTGTGTACTTGCTTCTAAGAAGCAAATTTTAATTTTTCGCTTTTTCAGGTTCTTTTCTTCATATTATTTTCCAAATTAAGACTCGATTTCCAGTAGAAATTATGCTATGCTATGTTTCAAGTAAAAAACGTCTTTAAAATAAAGTGTTGAAAAATATGTCCTATATTTGAACGATTTTTTGCTTTGTAGTCACGATGCAAAAAGACAACAAATTTAAAGACAATTTCATTAATTGTAAAGATTTTTTCTGAATGATTAAAGTCAAGTTGACCTTAGCCCAAAAAAATTTCTTTCATGTTATGATCCCATTTTTAAGTTAAATCACTTAATTATAAGGACAATACGACTTCATTGAAAATGTTATCGACTTTCGGACTTTCGACTCTTTATAGTAGAGAAATGCGTCTCCTATGCTAAGCAAAATTTGCATTCGTATTTTATTTTATTTTTTTATTTGCATTCGTATTTTCACGACAATATTTTTTCATCAAAGTTACTTTTTTATACCCTCCATCATAGGATGGGGGTATATTAACTTTGTCATTCCGTTTGTAACACATCGAAATATTGCTCTAAGACCCCATAAAGTATATATATTCTGGGTCGTGGTGAAATTCTGAGTCGATCTAAGCATGTCCGCCTGTTGAAATCATGCTAACTTCCGAACGAAACAAGCTATCGACTTGAAACATGGCACAAGTAGTTGTTATCGATGTAGGTCGGATGGTATTGAAAATGGGCCATATCGGTCCACTTTTACGTATAGCCCCCATATAAAGGGACCCTCAGATTTGGCTTGTGGAGCCTCTAACAGAAGCATATTTCATCCGATCCGGCTGAAATTTGGTATATGGTGTTGGTATATGGTCTCTAACAACTATGCAAAAATTGGTCCACATCGGTCCATAATTATATATAGCCCCCATATAAACCGATCCCCCGATTTGGCTTGCGGAGCCTCTAAGAGAAGCAAATTTCATCCGATCCGGCTGAAATTTGGTACATGGTGTTGGTATATGGTATCTAACAACCATGCAAAAATTGGTTCACATCGGTCCATAATTATATATAGCCCATAATTATATATATCCATAATTATATAATTATATATAGGTGTTGGTATATGGTCTCTAACAACCATGCAAAAATTGGTTCACATCGGTCCATAATTATATATAGCCCCCATATAAACCGATCCCCAGATTTGGCTTGCGGAGCCTCAAAGAGAAGAAAATTTCATCCAATCCGGCTGAAATTTGGTACATGATGTTGGTATATGGTCTCTTACAATCATGCAAAAATTGGACCACATCGGTCCATAATTATATATAGCCCCCATATAAACCGATCCCCAGATTTCGGTTGCGGAGCCTCAAAGAGAACCAAATTTCATCCGATCCGCCTGAAATTTGGTACATGATATTGGTATATGGTCTCTAACAACCATGCAAAAATTGGTCCACATCGGTTCATAATTATATATAGCCCCCATATAAACCGATCCCCAGATTTGGCTTGCGAATTCTCCAAGAGAAGCCAATGTCATCCAATCCGGTTGTAATTTGGAACATGGTTAGTATATGATCTTTAACAACCGTGCCAGAATTGGTCCATATCGGTCCATAATTATATATAGCCCCCATATAAAACATTCTCCAGAGTTGACCTCCGGAGCCTCTGGGAGGAGCAAAATTCATCCGATCCGGTTCAAATTAGGCATGGTCGCTAACAACCATACCAAAATTGGTCCAATCACACAAAAATTGGTCCATATCGGTTCATAATCATGGTTGCCACTAGAGATAAAAATAATCTACCAATATTTTATTTCTGTAGAAAATTTTGTCAAAATTTTATTTCTAGAGAAAATTTTGTTAAAATTTTATTCGGTTCATAATAAAATTTTCATCATTGTCAAAATTTTATTTCTATAGAAAATTTTGTCAAAATTTTATTTCTATAGAAAATTTTGTTTAAATTTTATTCGGTTCATAATCATGGTTGCCACTCGAGCCAAAAATAATCTACCAAGATTTTATTTCTATAGAAAATTTTGTCAAAAGTTTATTTCTATAGAAAATTTTGTTAAAATTTTATTCCTGTAGAAATTTTTGTCAAAATTTTCTTTCTATAGAAAATTTTGTCAAAATTTTTATTTCTATAGAAAATTTTGTGAAAATTTTATTTCTATAGAAAATTTTGTTAAAATTTTATTTCTGTAGAAAATTTTGTCAAAATTTTATGTCTACTTTGTCAAACTGAATTATATACGTATTGGATCGATCTTTTTTGATTTAATATATACCACGTATGGACTTACATACAATTGGTGTTAGGAGGTTTTAAGATACCTTGCCATCGGCAAGCGTTTCCGCAATTTAAGTAACTCGATTGTGGATGGCAATGTTTAGATGAAGTTTCTACGCAATCCATGATGGAGGGTACATAAGCTTCGGCCTGGCCGAACTTACGGCCGTATATACTTGTTTTAGTGTAGAATTACCAGTAGTTATATTTTCCAATACACTGAAAAAATATTTACGTGATATTAAAGATTACGCAACCTCAATTTTAGGATGCGCAATTTACACACTATTAAGAACAAATTTCTTTAAAATAATGAAATTTTAATTAAAAGAAAGTTTATAATATTTACATCAAATATGTTTTTTTATTAAATTTGCGTCCCTCCGTTAAAGTCGCATGTCTTTGAACTAAGGAAAATTTGCCTTAAAATAAAGAAACACATTTTTGATTTAAAGAAATCGTACTTAAATTAACTGAAATATTGATTTTTTGGATTTAAGACAAAAAAGCTTCAAATATAGGCTAAGACATATTTTGAGGATTTTGCATCTTTCTTTTAAAGTTTTTTTTTTATTTTTTGAATTAAGAAAACATTTATACTTTGAGGTATCCGCTATAATGTGGATTCTTAAACTGGCATTTGTTTGTACGTGAATAGCTTTATTAGTATACCGCGAAAAGAAAATGAAAATTCGATAAATGAGATCTGAATCCTAATTTCAATTTTATTGATCCTAGATTTAAATCCAGACAGGTCGCAAAAAAATTTCCTTATTTTAAAGAACCCGCATCTTTGGCTCGGAATCAATACCAAAATCCTTAAGGTCAAAATCTTTGGATCCAAGTAAACTTTGTTTTTAGTGTAGAGAGCATCCTAGAAAATGTCTTCAGCCGCATCTTTGGCTCAGAATCATTACCAGCACCCTCAAGGTAAGGTCAAAATCGTATCAACAAATCAAAGTTACTTTTTTTAGTGTGGAACTACCAGTAGTTATATTTGCCAATACAAAAGATAAAAATGGGAAATGGTTCTTATTTTCAAAAACCAATACCTTCCAAAATTTCTTTTAACCCTTTTTCTTGTAGACTTATGTATAATACGTAATATCAACTTTTCAGTGGTTGGCGTTTCAAACCAATATACGAAACTAAACATACCCACGTTTTTAAAGATACACTATATCATAGAAAAAGCTTGGCTTAAAAAAGCTTCTTCATTACTCACACGATAAGAGATGGGAAACAACAATACTTCAGAGGCAATATGATATCAGTTAACGAATGTAAGTAAACAAGTGACGACGTGTGTTTTTGATACACGTAAAGCGGTGTAAAAGTTAATCCAAAAAGTAACAGAAAACAAACAAAACAAATAATCGACATAAAACATTAAAACGCCAAATCCGAAACGAAAAATAAAAATGTAAAGTGGTGATTATTGGATAAAGTGTAAACATCTCTAAAAACCTTAAATTAATCTAAAAGCTGTATATAAATAGGGATTTTATGAAATTTAGTGAAAAACTTCAATGAAATCAAAATTTTCGTTTTATTTTCAATACAATATAGAATTAAGAATTGTTTGTTAATTTCTATAAAATTCGTTCATATGAGTATTGTGTGTTTGTTTTTTTTCACAGTTAAGGTAAAACTTTGATGTCAAGTTTACTATAATCATGACTCCTATATATATGAGAATAGAATAATATATACAGTTTGTAATTATTCCATATTTTTTGTGAAACAATTATAGTAATTGTTGTTTCCCATATAGATTGATAAAAAATACTAAAAATAATAGCTAAACATTTTCTGAAATCATTTCTAGAGTTTGTTATCTAATCACTAGTGAGTTTTGTATATCTTTAAATATATTTCAAAGTCATTTCAAATTTTCTACAAAAATATTGAATAATAATATCTTTTTCTGTAATTCTCATCGAATGATAAGCAATTCCAACGGATCACAATACGTTTTTGTTGTATTATTATAATACATCTAACAAAGTACCAGTGTAAATATTCAAAGAAATTAAAACAAAAGCTATACCTATTTAACTTGAGTAACTGAGAGCGTTTCAAAGTATTAACTTCTGTCTTAGCAATATTGTTATTGTTGCTATTGTAGACTTACTCACTCCAAAGTTCAAACAGCGGTTTTAATTGTTGTCTTTTTAACGTTACATTATTAGTTTTGCCATTGTTTGTTGTTTGTGTTACTGTTTTTGCTATTGCTGTCGATGGTGAGCTCAACAACTGACACCCTGTTGTGCTTTTGTAATGTTATTGCTGTGGTGCTCGTTTTTTTATTCTCTTTTGTTTTTCTTTTAATAATTAAGCATCCATCATATCAAGTTGAATACAGTAACATACAATTCATTGCAATGCATTAATAGAAGCTAGCTTCCTTCACAACTTTTTCACATCACTTCCCCCCTTAGGCTCACTGTTGTTCTATTAATGAATCTGAAAGAAACAAACAAAACAAAAGACTTAAGACACAAACATAACTCTTATTTCTTTACAGTCAATGTATTTCTTTAGTTATGCTCTCGTTCTCTATCTCTCTCTCCCTTACTCACTCTCTGTTGTTTTTATTAATCGCTAAAGTAAATTAGGCTTGTGTGGCTTGCCAGTACAATGACAAAGTGTGATTCTCTTTAAATATTTCAAAAATTAATTGGGAGAATTTATTGTTGAATTTAATAGACTTAATCAAAAGATATTCGTTTAAATGACTCAAGACTATTAGTGAAGTAAACAATTTACTATGATTTATTTCTGAGTGAGAATAAAATGAAAAGAAAATGTATATTGGGTTCAATTAAAGTACCATTTATATATGTTGATGTTTTTCTATTTAATTCTTATTAATGATTTGATTATCCAACTGCCTTGTTTTATAATGGTCAACAAAATCATTGAGATAATGATCTTGTTTTATTTTTATTAAGTGATTTCAAAGTGATTATATTCTGAGGTAAATCTCTGAATGACAAACTGCAATAACAAAAGGGAAAGCGGAAAATAATTGAAATACTATTTTTAATTGATTTAAATGGGACTGAGATAAAAATTCTTTAAAGTTCGAATTTTGATGCCGAAATTATTTATTTCTATTATTTATAATAATTCATTTACCAATACAACAAGATAATTATCTTAAATATTACAATATTGGAATTACAATGTTATCATAATCTCTATGTTATTGAAATGAACTTGCTACTACAACATGGTGATGATTTGTGTCAATTTCCACAACCGCTGGTTAAGTATTACGCCTAAGGTCACATTTCATCTTTTAAGAACGCAAAGAAAAAAAAAAAACGTTTGGAAAACCGAAAACGTTTTTCTTTTGTTAGAGTTTTTTGAATTGCTTCGAAAATTTTAAGCTTTTAGCACCAAAAAAATTCGTTTGTTTCGAAACTTTTATTTTTTCAATAAAAAAGTTATTTTTGAAACAACAACAGAGTCCATTTCGTTTATATCAAACACTGTTCTTTTCTGACTTTAGGTCTTTAATAAGACACATTTTACAGTTCAAAATTTAATATATATAATATATATATATATATATATATATATATATATATATATATATATATATATATATATATATATATATATATATATATATATATATATATATATATATATATATATATATATATATATATATATATAATGTTTAACATTTTTCCGGAATTTTCCGAACATATCTGTAAAAAAAAAACGATCCTACGACCCTTGGCATGCAAGTCGGATGTAGCAACCACTGCTCCACGGTGCCAAACTAAATGTTTGTTTCTGTTAAATAAACTTTGTTTATTCGGTTCGTATGCGCCGCAAGCTATGCTATATAAATATAAATTATATGGATATTTATCTATTGATGACCATAACAGGTACATAGCTCAGTGGTTAGTGTGTTGGCTTACAAAGTGTAAGGTCCGCGGTTCGATTCTCCGTCCAGTCGAAAGGTAAAAAATTTTAAAAATTTATAAAATCGTATAATTTCTTCTACATTGTTGGTATTACAGGAAAAGGTGTTAAGAACTAAAAAACCTCGTGGATGTGAGAAAGAAGTGAGGGAAATTGCAATTAGCAAGAAAACAATGTTTTTTTTTGAGTTTGTCTTTATGAAATTGTTTTAACATCCTGGAAATGAATAAACGTTTATCACAAAAAGTATATACTTTTCTTCCAAATACACTTCCTTACAGCGAAAAGTAAATGAGAAACGAACTTTGTTTGTCTAAAATTTCGTTTGGGAGGAAAGAATTATTTTTTTCGCGTGTACCATACAACGATACACACAAGTTTTTAAGATTTCCGTTAATTTTTACACTCGTTGAAACACCTAATGAAGTATGTCTATTTTCCCTACGGGAAATGGATCATCCCAGTACTGGACAAATCCCTTGCGTGTATGCATCGGTTCCAGTTCTGTTCAAAACGTGTGGAACAGATCGCTCGCTTTGAAATGGGTTTGTCATGACGGGATAATTTTACATTTTAAGACACGACGTGGACCCATTCCAAAGGACACGTGCTGGAAATTTTAGTAAGGCCACACCATAGATATGTCTTCATCACACAGTCTGGGAAAAACTCTTACAAATCTGTGTTATTTGGAATATGTTGAACAATAGATTTCCGATAATTTTATTTCAGTAAATATGTAAGTCCAATAAGATTTTGTTATCAACAGGGTAAAGAAATCCAAAAATATTATAAAAATTTAAAAATTACCGCAAACTGGAGCACTAGTACAAGTCATCTGTTAGGTCCTTTGGTGGCAATTTGCACCAAGTTTTCTTAGGGAGAAATTTTAAGACAATCTTGTAATGTCGGTCAGTCTGATCTAGTCATGTTTGTAGATCATATTCATTTTCTGGCTAAACCCTGCACTTAAAAACAAGCATATCAGGTTCCAAAATTTTTTTCATTAAACTTATTATGTACTAAGGATACTTTTAGGACACAATTCTCTTGTAAATTTGAGTTTCGCGTATTTGATCCTACGAAATAAATTTTAATTCTTTCGTTTTAGAGCTTTTTCTTCGTGCGCTATAAGAGTCCTTTAAAATTTAAAATTTATATTTGATAATGACGAATAAAATTTCTAAATTCAGACTTTAATCAGGGTAGAAATTATACTATCAACAAAATTTAAAGACGATTTCTTTAATTTAAAAAAAAATCAAGGTAATTAAAGCCATGTTGACCTCGGTCACATGACTATAAGAACAAAACGACTTCATTGAAAAGTTTATCGCCTGTTGGACAAGGAAAATAACTTATGTCAGAGAAATACAACTCCTACACAGAAAAAAATATCACTAAAATATTTCCAATTAAAAAGTTGATAAAAGTTTAAATTTTTTTCAATTAAATAAGGAATTGATACAATTAACTTTTTAATCAAGATAGAAAAATTAAGTTAATCAAATCAATGGGTAAACGTTTTGAAATTTTTAATTAAAAACTGAAGTGATAAAATTAACTTTTTCTATTAAACTGGGAAGACTAAGTCAGTTAAACAAATGATGGAAAATTTTCCAATTTTTATTAAAAATTTATTTCAAAGAATCAATTTTTTTAATCAAATTAAAAACAATAATTCTGAAAAGAAAGTAATTGAAAATAGTTAAGTTTTTAATTAAAAAATTAATTGAGTTTTGCAATCAACATCAATTAAATTTTTAAATTAATCAAGAAAGTAATTGAAAGTTTCTAATGAAGTCAATTACATTTTTAATCAGGTATTTTCTTTATGCCCATTAAAACTGTGATGGAACTACCATTTGGATCAATTAATTTCGTGATTGCGTCCGATTTGTGTGTGTGTGTGTGTATACGACACAATATTATACAATTAAAAAGTTAATTGACGTTGAAAACATAATCAGTTAAAAAATTAATTGATACGATTAACTTTTTAATCAAATTACAAAACGAAGTCATTAGATATTAATTGTATATAACTAATATTTGAATTAAAAAATATCAAATTAAAAATATTATTATAAATTTCGTTAGAATATAATAAGTTTAATACTATTCACTGGTTCATTAAAAGCTGCTCCATGTCTAAAGAAAAATTCCCATATAAAGAAAAATAATTATAAATAAATAAACAATTACATAAAAACAAATTGTTTGTCTTAATTAAAAAAATAATTGAATTTTTCGCCAAATAAATTAAATCTTTAATTGTATCAATTAAAAAAATCAATGAAAAGTTCCGAATAAATTATTTAATTTTATAATCAAGAATGTTTTGTATTTCTAATTAATTTTGTGATTGATAATATCATTTTGGTTATTGAAGAAGTTTCAATTAAAACATTAATTGGTTTAACAAATTTCGTAATTGAATCAGAAAAAAATTACTGTGTAAGAATTTCGCACTCGTATCTTGTGTAGTAAGCCGCTCTCTCAATTTGACTTCTAGAGGGAAATGATTCTTCAGATTTCGCTTAATTCAAAGTCTAGCGTTTTTTAAACCTCTATTTTGGTCTTCTGATTTTCATCCGATGTGGGTGAAATTTTAAATTTAGTATTAATTTTGCATGAAATATTGAACCCAATGGATATAACATAGATTCGTATCGATCCATATCTTGATCTTATTTCTCCAGCGCAAAGCAGTCGCCATTCTTATCAGATGTGTCTGTAATTTTAAATCTGTTTCCTTTTAATGTGTGATGCAGCGATTCTACTTTTTATTTGATATTAAAGAAAATTTGTTAGCGTCAAAAGAAAACATTGTTCCTCACAAAAGGAAATTCTTCTTTCAGTATATGGGGAATGTTAGAGTTTTCTATTGATATAACGTTTTCTTTGAATTGCAAAAAGTAACTCCACATTATACAGTACCGCTGGGGTAAATTTGAGCCACGTGTTGGTTTTTGTCTTCCTATAATAAATTTTTCAAACAATTTTCTATTACGGACATTAACACCTTTGTATAACGAGAACGAAGACACATATAACGAGGGTATTCCCAAATGAGGAAAATCAAAACAAAAGCAAAAAATCTTATCTATAGCAATTTGAACACCATTTTTCGGCTGATGATACAAAAATCGAAAATTGACGTTTAGATTAAGGGCAGTTTTGTAGAAAAAATAGAAGTCCACTTTAAATTTTTTTCAAAATCGTGTCAAATACTTTAATCGACGTTGGTCAAAATTGTCTAATCGACTTTTTATATTGACCAAAGTTCTCAAAAAAAAAAAAAAAAACTAAAAATTTGGAAAAATTGGTCCACATCGGTCCATAATTATATATAGCCCCCATATAAACCGATCCCCCGATTTGGCTTGCGGAGCCTCTAAGAGAACCAAATTTCATCCGATCCAGCTGAAATTTGATACATGGTGTTAGTATATGTTCTCTAATGACCACGCAAAAATTGGTCCACATCGGTCCATAATTATATATAGCCCCCATATAAACCGATCCCCGATTTGGCTTTCGGAACCTCTAAGAGAAGCAAATTTTATCCGATCCGGCTGAAATTTGGTACATGGTGTTAGTATATGGTCTTTAACAACCATGCAAAAATTGGGGTACATCGGTCCATAATTATATATAGCCCCCATATAAACCGATCCCCAGATTTGGCTTGCGGAGCCTCTAAGAGAAGCAAATTTCATCCGATCCGGCTGAAATTTGGTACATGGTGTTAGTATATGGTCTCTAATGACCATGCAAAAATTGGTCCACATCGGTGCATAATTATATATATCCCCCATATAAACCGATCACTAGATTTGACCTCCAGAGCCTCTTGGAAGACCAAAATTCATCTGATTCAGTTGATATTTGGTACGTGGTGTTAATATATGGCCTCAAACACCCATTCACAAATTGGTCGAAAGAGGTCAATAATTATATATAGGTCCCATATAAACCGATCCCCAGATTTGACCTCCGGAGCCCCTTGGAAGAGCAAAATTCATCCGATTCGGTTGAAATTTGGTACGTGATGTTAGTATATGGTATCCAACAACCATGCAGGAATTGGTTCATATCAGTCCATAATTATATATAGCCCCCATATAAACTCATCCCCAAATTTGATCTCCGGTGCCTTTTGGAGAAGCAAAATTCATCCGATCTGGTTGAAATTTGGTACGTGGTGGAAGTATATGATATTTAACAACCATGCCAAAAGTGGTCCATATCAGTCCATAATTATATATAATCCCCATATAAACCAATCCCGAGATTTGGTTTTGGAGCCTCTTGGAGGAGCAAATTTCATCCGAGTCAGTTGAAATTTGGTACATTGTGCTAGTATATGGACGTTAACAACCATGCCTAACTAGGTCCATATCGGTCTATAGTTATATATGGCCCTTAGATAAATCGATCCCCAATCACACAAAAATTGGTCCATATCAAGTTCATAATTCTATATAGCCCCCCATATAAGCGACCCCCATATTTCAATTCTGGCTCTCTACGTGCCGTGCAAAAGTCCATGGCGATTCGTAATTATTTGTAGACTTACCTATACATAACTTTTTTGTCTAATATATACCCCGTATGGACTAACTCACAATTTAGAAAATTTAAGAAGTTTTAAGATACCACAACCCAAGTAATTCGATCGTGGATGACAGTCTTTCGTAGAAGTTTCTACGCAAACCATGGGGGAGGGTACATAAGATTCGGCCTGACCGAACTTACGGCCGTATATAATTGTTATTTTTTATTTTAGGCATATATTTTCGTATATATTTTTTCGGAAAAAAATTCTCGTAATTTGCAAAATCTTCTCAAAGGAACTTCCATGGAAGCAAAAAAGTCAAACGGCACAGGTTCAAATCCCAGAGGGGATGAAATTTATTTTCTTTTTTTATTATTATTTTTTTTACTTTTTTATTGTTTTTTATTTTTTTATTAGTTTTCTATTTTTTTGTAAAATTTAATTGTCCAAAATTTGCACTTAAAATAGCCTGATTGCGTTTTTCCCACCACAAGGACTGCATCGGAAGTAGAAAAAAATCATTGGGGAATCCCAGGATGCGCTTTAGAAGAAATGTTTGTGCACTTGTCCAAAAGGACTGCATCAGAAACAGAAAAAATCATTGGGGGATCCCACGATGCGCTTTAGAAGAAATGTTTGTAGACTTGTCCAAAAGGACTGCATCGGAAGTTGAAAAAACTCGATGGGGTATTCTGGGATGGGCTTTAAAAGAAATGTTTGTGGATTAATTTCTATTTTTTTTGCTGGGATGTCATGACACCCCTTAGGACAAAAAAAGAGGAACAGCAAAGTGATTAGACATAATCAATTCATTCATACTAAGATTTCTATCTAGTATGTTGTTGTTGTTTTTGTTATTTTATCCAACTTCCACAAAGTGCACTTATCTTAATTAATCTTGTAGCTTTTTTTTATAAACTCAACGGATATTCCTCAGTATTAATAACAATGTTAATGTTCAATATTGATGGGAAAATTTGAAAAGAGCACTTCAAGACTTTCATATCAATCTCCAAAATGATTTGCACTTTTATAATGGATTACAGAATAACAAAGTGTAGTAGAAGGAGAAGAAGAAAAACACACAAAGAGAAATTGGAATTGTGTGCTGCAATATATGGCTTAATAATAGTATGCCTTGGCTTATACTTTGTCTACGACGTCATTATTAAAAAGATTTTAAAAGTTTATGAACCCAAAAATATAATTGCTTCAATCAGTAAATCAGTTAGTTTTTTGTTGATAGAAAATTATTTTTCCAAAACGAAAGATTTAAGACACAAACCTGTTTTCATTAGAGGTAGCGAGAACAATCCCAACAACTTCGAACTTCTAAGTGTTCAGGTGTATATAACTACGTAGGTAGAAAACAAAATATGAAATTCTTTACCAAATAGAATGAAATTCTTGATTTTGTAGCTAAGCACTAGGGTATGTGGCATAGCCTTTGGATAATTGCCTTAGTTACTTCACAACGAATGTTTATAGGAAATTTTTAAGTCATAACCAAACCAAATAAATACGAATCAATAAAATAGGGTACATATGTATAAGTCTCTTGTCTTATAGGTTCTTCAAAGAATTCATTTATGAATGAGAGTCTCTTGTGAATTCTTTGTTGTGATTTTCTCAAAACTCATTTTGGATTTAATGAAAAGACAAACAGCTACGAATTGATTGTGGGTGTTTATTTTACAAGTTGTCTGTTTTCATGGCTCTTAATATGACGTTTTTTGCTTGCTCGTTTCATTGATTTTGCTGATTGTAAGTAGGTGTGAATTGATATGAAAACCAACAACATTGAACATATATAAAAATAAAATCATTCAAATTTTGATGATTTCCATTGAAAACAAAAAAAAATTTTTTTTTTGGTGTATGAACATTTTTGGCAAAGTTGACGTATTAATCCAAAATAATCAAAGATGATTTAGTTTTTTTTTTTGCTTTGTGGATCCACCCACATTTTACTTTTAAGTGTAAGGTGTTTGTGTATTGTTTTTTGATACAAAAAAAAACGAATATTCAATCATAGCATTGGATGAATGAATGATGTGATATTTCTTGATATTCAAACGTGTTGAACTCATTTAAGCTAAACTCTTTTGTTACCATATTTATAAATGACCTGTTACACATTTTATTTGAAATCGTTCAGCAAGTGAACTGATCATTATTATTTTTTGTTTTGTTTTTCTTTTCTCTTCCAATTTGAATTACAAATCATTTTCGTGACATAAGTTAGGAGTTTTAAATTAGAAAGTCGTAAAAGTTATTTTTAAATTTCCTATGTCATATGGCTACGTAAATTATATCAAGTCAATGTAATTTCTACTTTTAGTCGTATTATGGTAATTCATTCAGATTTATATTTCTATAGTCTTAAAGCAGAATGCCCTTAAATAATTAAATAATTCTTTTTGTGTGAATGATATACCTACGAGAAAAATTGATTTTAGAGCAACTTCTTTTTCTGATCTAGCCCTGTTCGTCTGTCAGTTCATCACATAATCCACGTCCCAATTCCTAGCCAATCTTCATGAACCTTTCATCATTTATCAAACGTTTAGTTTCAAATATAGTACAAAGTGCTTAAACATGTTTTTAATATTAAAAAAAATTATAAAATTATAAAAAATTATACTAAGATTTGACTTCATTTTACCCTCAAATAAAAGTGGAAGCTAATTGTCCAATCACTTTGGCTAGTTGGACTTATTTACGAGTTGAGCACAATACAAATTTTCATGGAATTTGCAAGGCAAATACGGCTTTAATGAGCCCGCGACAGGGATTATAAATGATGTTGACGAAAAAGTACTAAAAATATATTAAAAATGTACTTTTCGAATCCAAAAGGCGCTAAAATTGCACAATATCAAATTTAAAGACTATAATAAGAGTATACGTATATTTAAATCTAGATCGATTTGGACACTTTTTTTAATTTTCTAAAAAAATCTTATTTTCCAAAATTTTATTTCTATAGAAAATTTTGTCACATTTTTTTATGTATATAATAACTTTTCTCAAAATTTTATTTCTGTAGAAAATATTGTCACAATTTTATTTCTATAGAAAATTTTGTTAAAATTTTATTTCTACAGAAATCAAGTATTCCAATCTACAAAACAGTAAAAAATTTACCATATTTTGTAGAATTCTGCCAACTGTTGCAACCGGCTCAGAGGTTCTAAGCATTATTGCTAAAGACACCATGTTTGTATTTAGGTTAGGTTAGGTTATGTGGCAGCCCGATGTATCAGGCTCACTTAGACTATTCAGTCCATTGTGATACCACAGTGGTGAAATTCTCTCTTATCGCTGAGTGCTGCCCGATTCCATGTTAACCTCAATGACAAGGGACCTCCTTTTTATAGCCGAATCCGAACGGCGTTCCACATTCCAGTGAAACCACTTAGAGAAGCTTTGAAACCCTCAGAAATATCACCAGCATTACTGAGGTGGGATAATCCACCGCTGAAAAACTTTTTGGTGTTCGGTCGTAGCAGGAATCGAACCCACGACCTTGTGTATGCAAGGCGGGCTTGCTAACCATTGCACCACGGTGTATTTAGTCTTCTTCTGGGCGTTTGAAATATATACACTATCTTATAATACTTTGTTATTCAGTGTGGCGAAAAAAAAACACATTTTAAGTTTCAAACTTTGTCGTGAGGTCAAAGATTTCATGTCTTTAAAATACGAATGCAAATTTTGCTTAGCATAGAAGACGCATTTCTCTAATATAAAGTTTTTTTCCTTGTCCAAAAAACGATAAACTTTTCATTGAGTCGTATTGTCCTTATAATTAAGTGATTTCACCTCAAAATTGGTATCATAACATGAAAAAAAATGTTTGGGCTAAGGTAAACTTGAATAACTTGAAACTTGAATAATTCAGAAAAATTTTTGAAATTTAATGAAATTGTCTTTAACCCTTTCCGACCGTGTACGCACAATTGTGCGGGTAAGTTTAAGGCTCTATAATTTCTTTAATATATGACGTACTGCGATAAGAGCGGCAAAACAATAATTGTATATGCTCTCTCTTTGTCTAAGAATGTGAAGAACCGTTATAAATATTTGCTTTTCCTATTAATTTTGTAGTTTCAGCAGTGTACTTTGCGCATTTGTAAAAATGAGTGGAAGAAGTAAGTTTGCAAATAAATTAAAATTATTAAATTGTGGAATATTTCATCAAACAAGTGTTTTCAATAAAAAAACATATTAAATATTGTATGCAAACAGTAACTTCGTGATTATTTTGTGTTTTTTGATATTTTTACGTTCGGACTTTTACCGGAATTTAGCGGACTGCAACGATTGTGCGTATCCTGAAAAAACAGGATACAGGATCAAACTGAACAAACTTAATAATTTAAAATGTTCTATGTACGCATAAATAACAGAATTCAAAAATTTAGGAAAATCTATCACATGGATCGGCTATAGGTCGGAAAGGGTTAAATTTCTTATCTTCTTGCATCTTGACTACAAAGAAAACAATCGTTCAAATATAGGATATATTTTTCAACACTTTATTTTAAAAACGTTTTTTACTTGAAATGAAGCATAACTTCTACTGGAAGTCGAGTCTCAGTTTGGAAAATAAAGTTGTCCTTAACTCGTTTTTAAAGGACTTTGATAGCATATGAAGAAAAATAGCTGAAAAAGCGATTTTCTTCCTAGAAGTAAGTACACAAAGTCCAAATTTAAAAGAGAATTGCGTCTTAAAAGTATCCTTACTTGTATTCTCCGCTTCTTTGGCTCGGAATCAATACAAAAATTTTTAAAGTAAAGACAAAATCTTTGGAACCGGTCATGCTTTTTTTTCAGGGCATAGCAAAGGTAGGGCTGTGACAAAGATTGTGTTCCAAGGTCTCATCATCTTCAAAACACAACTGACGCATAGGGCCACCATCCTCTGCTGCTCCTACTCGGCACAGATATACTCGCAATTCTAGGTGTCCGGCCATTACTGCCATCCTGACTGTCGTCCTGCTCTCCTCGAGTATTTTTCTTATCTGGGGTCATCCCATAATATTTTCGTCGTCCACATCGCTTTATGCGTCTCCCGTTGTTGGATGAATGGGTTCATTTCCCTATGTATCCTATCTCTTATCGGCAGTTCATGGAATATTCCTGTCCAATAGAACCCCAAGGTGGGATTGAAATTCCCTTTGAAAGATGGGGATAGGCTTCATCAACATTTTGGATACCATATGGTATCACAATGGACTGAATAGTCTAAATGGGTCTGGAATAACGTATACCTAAACAAGTATATACAGCAGTAAGTTCGGCCGGACCGAATCTTAAATACCCACCACCATGAATCAAATATTAGGGTTTCCTTTGAAATTTCAGGGGGGTTTGAGGACAGATCAAGCAGAGCAGTTCAACCAGTACACTTCCCGAAAATAAATTTAAAGATTTTATCTATGAAGACTATATCAGATTCTGGATTTAGTCTTAGAGGAATCATTAACATCTCTTGCAAGAAAATTATAAAATAACGTCTTGATTTGAAATCTTAAATCTGTAGATTTTCACACGAGAAGTAAAATCTGAAAATTTTACATAGAGTTTCAAGCAATTTTCATGATCAGTGCGCCTTCTATACCCTCAAGAAGTGAAATCTGTCTATACACACAAAAAATTTTTTCTCTGATTCAATCACCAAATTAATTGATCCAATTAATTTTTTAATTGAAATTTCTTCAATCACGAAAATGATAGTATCAATCACAGTTTTAATTGGGCATAGAAAAAATTCTTGATTAAAAAATTAATTGATTTTTTCAGCAAAATTCAATTAATTTTTTAACTGATTCAATTAAAAATTTAATTCATGTTGATTGCAAAACGCAATTAATTTATTAATTAAAAAAGGTAACTATTTTTAATTACTTAGTTAGATTGGCTTCGAGTTTTTATTTGGATTAACAAATGATTGTTTGAAATACATTTTTAATTAAAAAAGTAAAAAAAAATCAGCACTTTTTTTAACTGAATTAGTCTTCCGAATTTGATTAAAAAGTTAATTGTATCAATTAATTTTTTAATTAAACATTTTAAAAATTTCAATCATTGACTTAATTAACTTAATGTTTCTATCATGATTAAAAAGTTAATTGTATCAATTAATTTATTAATTGAAAAAATTTTCAACTTCAATTAACTTTTTAATTGGAAATATTTTGGTGATATTTTTTTCTGTGTATGGAGGCCTTACCAAATGGACCGATAAAAACTTAATCCGATACACGTTTTTGTGAGCCTAAAATACCAGAATAGTTACAATTTCAGGCAAATCGCATAAAAACTACGGTTTCTATAAGCCCAAGACCCTAAATCGGGATGTCGGGTTATAAGGGGACCATACCAAAACATGGACCGATGCTCACCATTTTTGGCACACCTCCTTAAGGTACTAGAATACCTCTAGATTTCCGATTTGAGGCAAATTGGGTAAAAATTACGGATTCTAGAAGACCAAGAAATAAAATCGGGAGATCCGTCTATATGGGGGCTATACCAAAACATGGACCGATACTCACTATTTTTGACACACCTCTTTATGGTCATAAAATATGTTACCTCTAGATTTCCAATTTCAGGCAAATTGGATAAAAACTACGATTTCTATAAGTCCAAGAACCTAAACCGGGAGGTCGGTTTATATGGGAACTATATCAAACCCTGGACCGATATAGCCCATCTTCGTACTTGAACTGCCTGCAGACAAGAGACGAGTTTTTGCAAAATTTCAGCACGATTGTTTCATTATTGAAGACTGTAGCGTGATTACAACAGACAGACAGATAGCCAGACAGACAGACGGACATGGTTATATCGTCTTAGAATTTCTCCCTGATCAAGAATATATATACTTTATATAGTCGGAAATCGATATATCGATGTATTACAAACGGAATGACAAACTTATTATACCCCCGTCACCATTCTATGGTGGTGGGTATAAAAAGAAAGGTCTAGACTGACTTGATTCTAAGGTGATTCATGCAGAATTACAAATGAAAATTGATTACATCTGAACTCCATAAAGGTTTGGAGTATAACTAAAGACTTCGCAGCAGTTGAAAGTACCTCTAAATAAAATGGCTATTCCATTACGTGAAAATGAAAAATTTCCCACATACACATATATGCTACTGTGATTGTACAAAAAATGCAGGAATTTAAAAAAGCATTTAAATGTGACACTAAGGTGTGCCCGCACACTATTGTTGGCAATAGATGGTGGCATATGCCCACTAGGAATTGATGCGAACATGTTTTTGCCATGTCGTCTGATTTGACATCAAACAGCATACCGCAATGCAAAAAAATATATAATTTCATTTAATTAATGTATACATCTTCTGCTTTATTTATAAGTTTACAAGATACGTTTATCTATTTTTTTACCTTGCATACACTGAAAAAATATTGTTGTGAGGTTAAAGATTTCATGCCTTTAAAATTGGAATGAAAAGACGATAAACTTTTCAATAAAGTCGTTTTGTCCTTATATTTAAGAGATTCGACTTAGAACTGGGTATCTTTGCATGAAAGAAAATTTTGTTTGATTAAGGTCAACTTTATTAATTGTGAAAAAAAAAATTTCAATACCAAAATCATCCGTGTAGGTTAGATTAGGTTAGGTGACAGCCCGATGTATCAGGCTCACTTAGACTATTCAGTCCATTGTGATACCACATTGGTGAACTTCTCTCTTATCACAGAGTGCTGCCCGATTCCATATTAAGCTCAATGACAAGGCACCTCCTTTTTATAGCCGAGTCCGAACGAGTCACATAGAATTGTGATACTAGGTTAGGTTAGGTTAGGTGGCAGCGCGATGTATCAGGCTCACTTAGACTATTCAGTCCATTGTGATCCCACATTGGTGAACTTCTCTCTTATCACTGAGTGCTGCCCGATTCCATGTTAATCTCAAGGGACCTCCTTTTTATAGCCGAGTCCGAACGGCGTTCCACATTGCAGTTAAACCACTTAGAGAAGCTTTGAAACCCTTAGAAATGTCACCAGCATTACTGAGGTGGGATAATCCACCTCTGAAAAACTTTTTGGTGTTCGGTCGAAGCAGGAATCGAACCCACGACCTTGTGTATGCAAGGCGGGCATGCTAACCATTGCACCACGGTGGCTCCCGTGGTGCAATGGTCCGTGTAAAAACAAAATATATGGAACCGGGCATCCTTTTTGTCAGTGTAGTGTAACTAAATTAGTGAATATATTTACAATGCCAAAATGGAGGCAGATAGACCTATAATGTCTTGGACAAAGTATTCAGGGACAGGGTGTAAGGCGGTTTAATAATGTTCGTTCAAAATGTAGAATTTTTTAAAAATAAATCTGAAGTCTTTAAAGTTAAATGTGTGTCATTTGCTTTAATTTAACAATTCATTTTAAATCGACTTAACATACAATGATGCTCAAGTCTCGTTTTACGAGTTGCAATATTTCACACTATAGTCTGACGGTGAGGGTTATTTGTCACTAAAGATAATGATCGGAAATCCGTTTAACGATTAAATTTAAATTAATTTTCTATTAGTTTTATTTTATTTTAGTTTTTTTTTTTGTTGCACTAAAACACATTTACACATTCAAATAAATTCAAAAAAGATAAACAAAATGTTGTTAACAATTTTGGTTTTTGTTTTTGCATTTGCTTCACCAAAAACAAAAATCCATTTATTCTTCTCTGAATTATTTTCATCCATTAAAATTTGTATTCATTTTTTTAATTTAGTTGAGAAGAAACACAACACAAATAATCTACTGCGTCATTTAATTTAAAGTATGCGAGTAAATAAATCACAATTTTACATAAAATCACTTAAGTTTGGTAATGACACTTACCCTGTGACAATGACGTCTGTACGAGTTCAGTATTTTGCTTTTTGTTAGGATGGGTAAATATTTGCTGTAGCACATTGATTAATGGGTAAATAAAATTTGGCATTTACGAAATAATGAAAAACATGGTTTAATATATTTTTAATGAACATAGAATAGCTTTTTAAATTTTATTGCATACGACACATATGCGCAAATAGATAAATTCTGCGTCACAATAACACTCATATAAAGATATGATGGGATAGGAAATTAACTTATTCTAAAAATCCTTGAATAATACGTGTGAGCTGATTGGATCCAAAAAAAAATTCTTCGTTCTTAGTTGCGAAGGAACTTTTCAAAGTTTTGATTTCAATATTTCAAAATTTTGGTAAACTCATAGGTTCTTTTGGTAGAAAAGTGGACCGAAAAGTATTCTTTGCAATAAAAATAAACAAAAAAAACTTTTAAATAAATATGAGGCTTTATAAATAATTGTGAAATCTTTTTTTTAATTATAAATTAAACTGGAAGTGGTTTCATCTCAATTTTACAAAAAAAAAAAAAAAATACTCTTATTCATTAACAGTTCAGGAGAATAATCTAGTACTTCTGCACAAGCTATCACAGACGTAGTTGCATACTTTCAGGCGTTATACATATCTAAAGAGGGAAATGTGTTCTCAAATGTAGCATTTGATCCATTCTTTGGGGGAATAAACTTTTTTGGGGATGGCTTCCTTCAAGGCCACTTAACCCTATGACGTCGTAGTCTGACAGACAAAATAAATTTTCGTGCGTATCTTCCTAAAGTTCGAAGCACCGATCTCTCCGCTTCTATAAATATGTCTTTTATTTAAAATTTGTTAAATTTATTTGTTTAATAACTATATGTTTTTATGGAAAATATGGCCAACATCTTTTTGATCAGACATTTTAACGTAGGATGTCAGTTTAGAAATGAGGTCTGCTGGACCACACGTCAGTTATATTGTTAATATTAGACCACCTGAGCTACAGACGGTTCAGAACTTCACTTCGTTACATGTTCCGTAAATCGATATTACTTTTTCCTCCGTTTATGTACATAGTCTGGAACTCATAGCTCGACAACCTGAGCAAAATTTCGGTCATTATATCTTTTAAAATGTTTACTATCTCAGCTCGAACACCTGCAATCGTTGGTGTGGCAATGAAGAATGATCTTGTTCTGAAAAAATCACTAGGTCAGGTTAAATTAGGTTGGAAAAAGGTTGCCGTTTCTCATACCTCATACATCTAACCCAGTATTCGGTTTTTTTCCTCTAACTTCTACTTTTAATTGTACCGTTCACATTCTAGGAAGTCTGTGTCCCTAACAAAATTCCTTGTTTCCAAGCTGCATCAGGTTCCGAATCATCTCTTCACTGATATGGTTAACTATTTGCCTAGTAAAGGGGGCTCCCGTGGTGCAAAGGGGACTCCGTGGTGCAATGGTTAGCATGCCCGCCTTGCATACACAAGGTCGTAGGTTCGATTCCTGCTTCGACCGAACACCAAAAAGTTTTCCACGGTGGATTATCCCACCTCAGTAATGCTGGTGACATTTCTGAGGGTTTCAAAGCTTCTCTAAGTGGTTTCACTGCAATGTGGAACGCCGTTCGGACTCGGCGGAGGTCACTTGTCATTGAGCTTAACATGGAATCGGGCAGCACTCAGTGATAAGAGAGAAGTTCACCAATGTGGTATCACAATGGACTGAATAGTCTAAGTGAGCCTGATACATCGGGTCGCCACCTAACCTAACATAACCTTCCCTAGTAAAGGTAGGGCAGTGACAAAGGTATGTTAGTGTTATAAATTCTTAACATCTTCAATACACGCCGTACATGCACCATCCTCTGCATCTTCTATCCGGCACAGATGTGCTCTCAAATCTAGGTGCCTAATTATAACTCCCACAGCCCTGCTGAGTAGTTTCGTCGCCCTTCCGCCCGTTGCATTGGTTCACATTGTTTTATATATGTCCCGTGTCCATTCATCCAACTCGGGCCGTATTGCCTCTATTGGCTTTGCGTTCTCCAGTTACATTTACGTTTCCTCTTATTTGGACGTTTCCCGGCACCCATTGATCTATTGGACGTGTATATTAGGCTCGTTATAAAATATCTCTGATGTTTTTCCTCGCCATCGATGTCCACTAGACTATCGATGAGTACGTCAAGACTGGCCTCTCACATATCCAGTGTGCCACTTTTGTATTCAGGCCCCATTTGAAGACCACCACTCTGCAGAGCGTCCAACATCGGTAGACCTTTGCAGTCCTCTCTATAATGTGGCTCTTCAAAATCAGTTTCCTATCTAAGGTACTTTATTTGATCAGACGAATTTTTGGGCAAGATGATACCAGTCATCTTGCCTAAAAATTCGTTTCGGGCAATTTTAGTCGTTCTAATTCATAGGAAAAATTCTGTCTTCTCCGGGTTTAAGACCCTTGGATCTTGCCCACTCGTATGCCACTCTTCCTGCCCTCCTTCGTGTCTGTTAGGATTCGTTCAGTCGAAAATTAAAATTCTGTTGAAAAATTTGGATTTTTGATAAAAATATAAAGCTTACTCGTTGATATGTTTCTTAAAAATTCCCACAACATTTATCTTGGAAACATGATGTGCTAAAACTATACGACCAATAATTGAATGTTGTTATATTCTGCAATATTATTTCAATGTTTAATTTGCATATTCTGTGCTATTTAAAGATAATCTCTCACGTTGGTGTCAGCGAGAAATCCAAGCTTTTTAGTTTGAGTCAAACCATTTCTTACTGGTGGAATGTCTCAAATAATTTAAACATACATATAACAAATTCCTAAATGCCTAAAGCTTCCCCTCTCACTGTCTCCATCTTCTTACCGATCAACTACTCAATAATTTTGCTTGACACTTGATTCACAAAGTGATTTCAGGTAGCACGTAGTATCTATCGTATCTACCTGGTTACATTCATTGAAATTCCTCGTGTTAACAATAATTGTCTATTAGTCTATTAAATCAAATGCACTTATGTCATTAGATTTAAAACGCTGAT
The DNA here is from genome assembly GCF_050003625.1 of Haematobia irritans. NCBI lineage: Eukaryota > Metazoa > Arthropoda > Insecta > Diptera > Muscidae > Haematobia > Haematobia irritans. The sequence continues at coordinate 122,304,833 of NC_134401.1, forward strand.
TTTGTATCAAAAATAAACTTCCAAACAATTTGTACTTGTAATTTCATTTTCATGATTTATATGAACACTAAAAACAAATACTATAGAAAAAACAAATTCACTGTCAATGTCAAATACATTAAGAATTCATAAATTCGTGAGATAGATGTGTTCAACTCAATTCTTTTTTTGTTTTTAGTTTTGAAGTCTTTTCATGTCACCATAATGAGATCATAAAATGGATTTTCTATAGGTCTAGCCTGTGAGATTGAAGTCACACACAAGTTATAAAGCAGAAAATCTCTAGCATATACAATTCGACGGTTGATGTCAGTTAATAATTTGTGTTATATTGTTTTTTTGTCTTATTTTGAGATATCTTGTCAAACGAAATAAAGCTAAACGATATTCAAAATTCATTCATTTCGAACATTTGTTGATGATGGGAAGTTATTGCGAAGAATGTTAACACGTATATCAATCTTTGTGGTATTTGGTTTTGTGTGTTTTGAAAAACCAACAAATAAAAAACGAGGATACCCCGAGGGGCCACTGAAAGGGGCCAGATTGTAGTAGTAAAAAATAACGCCATGTGCTGATGTGATAATTTTCGACTTGCTAATATTTCCAAGGTCATTAAATCAATATCCAACTCAACTGATTTGTTTATTAGAGCTAATTTGAGATTGATATGACGTGCCTTTGATTTATGTATTTATATAGGGCTATGAAATTCTTAACGACCGCCAACTGAGGCAAATCTGCAACAATAGATACATATGTCAACACAAGCGTCGATTTTAATTACGCACAGAAGGGGAACATGATTTAGTTGCAAATATTCATATATTAGGCCTAGGCCTGTTCAAAACGTGAAACAAACTAGAGTTACGTTTTTCCTAAATAACAAATCCTGATTCCAAGTCAAGATTTTCTTAGTGTCGATTTTTCTTCCAATCGAAAATACGTAGTCGGGGTTTGATCATCTGAAAATGGGTTCCAAATCAGCATTGGTGTACCATACACTCGAAATTATAAAATGTTAATTATTCTGGTTAGAATTTGCTATAAAAACGCGGCTAAAATTGTGTTACTACATGAATAAATCTATATGATGAAACTTACATTTCCCATTCGCTGTCATCATTTAGTTAAATGTCTAACTTAGTTTAAAAAAATTTACCATATTTTCTAAAACATATACCATACAATTAAGAGTAAAAGCACAGAAAACTAAGTTAATACTCCAAATAGTATAGTTAGTGGCCTCAATTGCAAAAACTAGAAAATACAAAACGCACAACTCGCAAAATACTTGTTCTATATTCTTTTCTAACCGGAGGCTATTTCTGAATACAAAATGTTTACAAAATATCTTTGTATACATATTTTTGCTTTAGAATTTCGTTTTTTAACAAAGGTCCAGCAAGAGCAGCGCCACCATAGGAGAACAAACAAAATAAAACAAATACCCCAAGACTCAGAAGAATGTTTAAGTTTCATTTAGAAGACAGAAGTAACCTTCTCCATTAACTGACGTTACAACTTCCTACATAAGATTCTTGATGTTGTTGCAATTATTGTTTTTTTTTTTTTCAAAGTTTCATTTTTCTATAGCCATTTGGTATTGTGTTAAAAAAACATAACACACAAATCGAAATAAATCCAACTACGAAGAAAAAAATAAACAGAAACAAGAACACAAACAACACGCGCTTTAATTGTATTTCAAGAAATAGAAAATCTTGGCCTATTCGCTCTTTGAATGAATGAGATATGGTAGCCGACTAAAAACACTCTTATTAAGAGCATAAAATCTCACAATGAACAGAATATATACAGTAATGGTACCCATGTAAATTTAGCACTGAGTAATGGCCATATGGGGTAGAGGTAGTATGTAGCCGTAGCAATAGCAACACTGTTAATATTTACATTGAGAGTAACATATTACATGCGATAATGATGAGAGATTAACATCTAGCTACTTAGAATATTGTGCGTAGGAAATTGCGCTAAAGAACCAACATTTTACTTCTGGATTTATATACAACGGCACAACAGTGATCTGTTATTTACAAGCCATATGAACAGATTAGAACTGGATTAGAAAACACATATTGGTTCATACGCCCACAAACTGTTCACAGGAAATTTTCTTACAATAGAATTAAATTAAAAAATTCTTAATGCAATTATCTATATAATAATGGTAAAATATATATTAAAAAAAAGTATCGACCAAAATATTCGTGAAAAACTACATGTTCTATAAAAATAAAATTTTGGCAAAGTCAATCAAAAGGACTTAAAAACTAAAACAACAAAAGCAATGAAAGAAGATAACATTCGGGTATTGAATGTCATTAAGTAAGTGGATTGTCAACGATAATATACTGGAGTAATGTACTTGGAAATTGAAAAAAAAATTCTCTTCTGCGATTTTTAAGAACATGTCGGCGTTTTTAAGGCTCTTTCTCTCCAATCGAAGAAAGCCTTTACCAATACCCTATTAATAGAAATGAGGAGAACGTCCAATAAAATGAACTGATGAGGATATGGAAATCCGAAACAACTGATTTTCCCTACATTTTGGAAAAATTGGCAATATTTTTCATAGAAAAAAATGTTTCTATAGAAAAATTTAACAAATATTTTAAAGGAAACGACAAAAACTTTCACATAAAACAAAATTTGACAAAGTTTTCTACACTGATAAAACAGTGAACCCATCAGGAAGAAAACTTTCGGTTAATTTTAGAAAATTTTGAATATTTGTAGAAAATTTTAACTAAACAGTATTACAAACGTTGGCATCACGCCTAGTCGTAAAAATAAGTAAATATTTTTCGACAAATTCAAAAAATGTTTTTAGACATCACTAAGTTTTTTCACTTGTTAAAGAAAATTTTGTAGTTTGAAGGAAAAACTTGGAGTTCAAAATTGCAAGAATGTATTTAGTGACATACACCCAGTTCACCTCAAACATGTTTTAAGAGCAAAATGTTATTTTTGGGTGGTGACCATGTAACATGGTTTTCGCAACCATGTTATTTTCTCGGAAATCATGTATCTGATTTCGGCAAGCAGGTTATATTTGACGAGAAAATAACATTTTAGTGACATGGTCACCATACAAAAATAACATTTTGCTCTTGAAACATGTTTGAGGTGATCATATTCCTTCTCTGCGTGTACGAAGTTCATGATGGACGCATTTTTGGTAAAATTTACAAATTTAAAGAAATTCTGGAAGAGACGAATTTAGTTAATCTTTATGCTTCATTTGAGCATATTTTTTTCCTCGGTTTTAGTTAATTTAACTAACGTACACAAAAAATTATTAAAGTAAAGGAAACTTTCTCCAAACATAATAATTCCATGAACTAAAATAAAATTAAATTGGCTTTAGTGAAATAGAGAGTTCACTTTTTTTAAGTGTATAGGAAAAAATTTTGACAAAATTATAATTGTCGAAAAAAAGTTTGTGACAAAATTTCCTACAGAATGAAAATTCGGCAAAATTTTCTAGAAATCAAATTTTGACAAAATTTTCTAAGAAATAAAATTTTGACAAAATTTTCTATAGAAATAAAATTTTGACAAAATTTCCTATAGATTTTAAATTTCAAAAAAAAATCTATGGAAAAAATTTTTGACAAAATTTTCTATAGAAATAAAATTTTGACAAACTTTTCTATAGAAATAAAATTTTGACAAAAAATTCTATAGAAATAAAATTTTGACAAAATTTTGTATAGAAATTAAATTTTCTATAGAAATAAAATTTTGAAAAAATTTCGTAGAGAAATAAAATTTTCTATAGAAATAACATTTTCACAAAATTTTCTATAGAAATAAAATTTTGACAAACTTTTCTATAGAAATAAAATTTTGACAAACTTTTCTATAGAAATAAAATTTTAAAAAAATTTCCTATAGAAATTAAATTTCAAAAAAAAAAAATCTATGGAAAAAATTTTTGACAAAATTTTCTATAGAAATAAAATTTTGACTAACTTTTCTATAAAAATAAAATTTTGACAAAAAATTCTATAGAAATAAAATTTTGAAAAAATTTCGTAGAGAAATAAAATTTTCTACAGAAATAACATTTTCACAAAATTTTCTATAGAAATAAAATTTTGACAAACTTTTCTATAGAAATAAAATTTTGACAAAAATTTTCTATAGAAATAAAATTTTGATAAAATTTTCTATAGAAATACAATTTTTACAAAATTTTTTATAGAAGTAAAATTTTGACAAAATTGTGTACAGGAATAAAATGTTTCTATAAAGACAAATTTTTGACCAAATTTTCTATAGAAATGAAATATTGACAAAATTTTCTATAGAAATAAAATTTTGACAGAAATATATATAGAAATACAATTTTGACAAAATTTCTATAGAAATAAAATTGCGACAAATTTTCTATAGAAATAAATTTGTGAATATTGTGAAAAAAAGAGTAATAAAATGTTGACTAAATCTTCTACAGAAATAAATTTAAAAAAAAATTCTATAGAAATAAAATTTTTACAAAATTTTCTATAGAAGTAAAATTTTGACAAAATTGTGTATAGAAATAAAATGTTTCTATAAAGACAAAGTTTTGACAAAATTTTCTATAGAAATATAATTTTGACAAAACTTTCAATAGAAATAAAATTTTGAAAAAAATTTCGTAAAGAAATAAATTTTTGAAAAAATTTCGTAGAGTAATAAAATTTTGATAAAATTTTCTATAGAAATAAATTTTCTATAGAAATAAAATTTTGACAAAATTTCCTATAGAAATTAAATTTCAAATAAAATTTTGACAACATTTTCTATTAAACTAAAATTTTGACAAAATTTTCTATAGAAATAAAATTTTGACAAAATTTTCTTTAGAAATAAAATTGTGAAAAAAAAATTCGTAGAGAAATAAAATTTTGATAAAATTTTCTATAGAAATACAATTTTCACAAAATTTTCTATAGAAATAAAATTTTGATAAAATGTTTTATAGAAATAAAATGTTGATAAATTTTTTTTTTGGAAATAAATAATTTTGATAAAATCGTGTATAAAAATAAAATTCAGACACATTTTCTATAGAAATAAAATATTGGCAAAAATTTCTAAATATATAAAATTTGGCAACATTTTCTATAAAACTAAAATGTTTTTAATTTTAACACATTTTTTTTTTTAGAAATTTTATCGTTTTAGAAAATATTGTTAAAATTTTATTTTTATAGAAAATTTTGTCAAATTTTTGTATAGCATATTTCATCAAAATTTATTTCTTTACCAAATCTTGTTAGAATTTTATTACAAATTCATCGAAATATTAATTCTCTTTTATGCTTGCTGTACATTTCTGTCCAGCCTACATAAATATCTAAAGATTACCCACTGTGTTTATAGTAATAACGCCACATTCATTGATTCTGGATTTCGTGAACATGTGCAAAACCAGATTTTAAACGTAAACACTTAACAGAGCTCTGGAGTGAGACAACCCACGTTGGTTTACTCTTTTATTAAACCACAAGAGAGCAATAAAAATATAGCTATATACAGAGAGGGAGAGAGTAAGCTAAGACAAGGTGTTTGGGTGTTTCATTTTAGTTTATATGAGAAGCCTAAAAAATAAGCAAAAACCAAAACGGCAAAAATGATTTATAAACCAAATAAAAAACTCTGATGGCTGAAAACGAAATCGTCAAAGCTTCACATACACTCACGCAGCACACAAACACCAACGAAAATCGCATATGATCTGTTCAACCTGACGTCATCAGCGAATCTGAATTGTATGCCTTCTTAAGCTGGTTTTGATGTTTATATTTTACGATTTGTGGACTCTGAGAGATGGTGGAGAGATGGTGTTGTTTGTTTTCAATGATTTAAAACTGACATATTTGTGTGTGTGTGTGTGTGTGTTGTGTGTTTCGGGTTTATTTGCTGCTTTTGGCCAAAGTCTGTAGGTAGAGTAGAATTGGCATTTTTTCGTAGTTGCTTGATATTAGAGTTGGCAGTAAGTGCCGCTGCTTTTGCTGTTGTTGTTGTCCGATTTGATTGAAAAATTTCATAAAGACCCACCTGAATTTGTTGTTTTAGTTTGGAGCAACCTCCTCAGTCTGAATGAAACGATCGATGTGTAAGCACGAAAAACGAAATTGAAATTTTTTAAACTGAAATTGAATAAAGAAAAATTAAAATAAAATTCTTTTGAGAAAATATATAATATTAAAACAAGGAATATTCATGGCTTGAAAGATTATAAAACCAAAAATTTAAAAGTCTAAATCTAAAAATAAGATTAAAATTTGTATAGATAAATCCGTGGCTTTTTGTGAACCCTGAAAAGTGTTAATTGAAAAATAAATATAATTTTGAAGAATGGAAATTTTAAACATACATAGTGAAGTGAATTGAAATTAACAAAGAAATCTAAATTGAAAAATAAATATTTTTCTTTTCTTATTATAGAAAACTAAAATCCCCCAAAAAAGAAATATTTAAATACAATTTAATAAATAATAAAACGTTTATTTAAAGTGCTTAAGGTTCAATCGAAATATCTGTGAGTTCCAGTTTTGTTTAGTTAAACTCCTTCGCCATGGTGGGTACCATGGATGTTAAAGACTTGAAGGGCGCCAAAATTACCCATGCTGGCCTTCTAAAACACAATGCAGATGGCACCACTGAAACACAAAAGATCACACATGCTGGCCTAGTGGCACGCAGTCCCGAAGGCACTGCTGCCAAGGGCATGAACATTCGAGGCAATGAGGATCTATGGGTGGAAATACAAGCGAATACTTTTCGCAATTGGGTGAATGAACACTTACGTCCGACTGGTATGCAGGTAAGTCACCAACATTTACTTCTTCTCAAATTCCTCACTACTGACACACATTGACATCTCCTCTTTGAATGTTAAATTTTGCGCGATATTTCGTAACACAAATAGGAAAGAGAAAAAAAAACAAACAACTCAACCAGCGTACATAATGCTCGTACTTGTTCATGGCTGGGAACTAGGAGGTACAAAAGTCAACAGGTTTTCGCTTGTCAGCTTATGAAGCGACAATGTAATACAACTTGGCCTATCCCATTCGCGGAGCAATAGGTCAAAGGCTAATTAGTGTAGGCACGAGGGATATTTTGATACTTAATGAGGGGAAATAAACGAAGAAATTAATTTCATAAAATTACATGGCTACAAATTAAATGACATTTTGTTTCATAAATTAATTAGCTTAATTAGCAAAAGAAAACATTTTATTAGCAATCTAATTGGAACTTGTCGTCGGGAATTTTGTGTGCTACTTATATTTGAATAATGTATTGCTGAAAAGGCAACTCTATCTTCCAGAGTTCTAGTGAACTTTGCCTTATGAAAATTCTTCCCAAACATCAAATTCTTAACGAGTGGTCCTTTTTGTAATACCTCTGGAAAGTTCAAAGTAGATTTAATAACATAAAATCGGATATAATTAAAATTATTGGGAGCCATATATCAGGGAAAAATTTATTTCTTTTCATGGAACCGAATTTTAGGCCAACTAAATTTTATTTTGTTGTTACAGTTGTTTCTTTAAGGCTAAATAAATAAGGTTGAGGACAAGCAACGGGTATAATAAGCAAGGATTCATTTGCCTGTAAAGATACAATTCTTTAAATATTCGTGTCAGAAAAAAACAATAAATTTTTGTGTGTATTTTTTTGGTTTGGTTTTTTTTACTGGCATGACGACATAATAGCCGATTATTAAGTACTGACAATCAATGAGAGATTTAACCAGCAAACATCATTGAAATATTTTTTAGTTTCAGATATATTTTTTTCATATTTTGACATAAAACATTCGAAACAGTATGCCAATTAAAATAAATCATTTGCATAGGTTGCATTGGAATTTCATCTTCCTATTGACATAGTAACATAAGGTTGTAGCTATGAAATTCATAAAATTGTACAGAGAAATTGCTTTCCACACCCGTTTATTTTCTCTGTGAAGAATTCAATTTCATTGGAACAATGATGCTCAAACGTTTGCCGCATAGCTTTTGTCAATCGAAATAAAGCAAAACGCAATGTTATGGTTATAAATTTTTCCATGATACTGGCCATGCAAATTGTCTATCACATGGATGGATCATAGGTTGAATGAATGTGAACATAAACGCTATGGTAAAAGTGAAAATTTGAATTCGCATGATGTGGCTTACAGTAGAAATTGTGAAAAATGAAAAGTTTGGCAATATAGAATGATGGATTGGGGTCAAGAGGCCTTTCGGAATAAGGGCTGATGAAAATTTTTGAGAATATTATAAAGTGAAATAAAATAAATTAATTCAAATCATATTATATGGAATTGTGAAAGATTAAAAACGAATAAATTAAATTAAAAACAAGTATATACGGCCGTAAGTTCGGCCAAGCCGAATCTTATGTACCCTCCACCATGGATTGCGTAGAAACTTCTACGAAAGACTGTCATCCACAATCGAATTACTTGGGTTGTGGTATCTTAAAACTTTTTAACATCGTTTTCTAAATTGTTAGTTAGTCCATACGTGGTATATATTAGACAAAAAAGGTATGTATAGGTAAGTCTACAAATAATTACGAATCGATATGGACTTTTGCACGGTACTTAGAGAGCCAGAATTGAAATATGGGGGTCGCTTATATGGTGGCTATATACAATTATGAACTTAATATGGACCAATTTTTGTATGATTGGGGATCGATTTATCTGAGGGCCATATATAACTATAGGCCGATATGGACCTAGTTAGGCATGGTTGTTAACGGCCATATACTAGCACAATGTACCAAATTTCAACTGACTCGGATGAAATTTGCTCATCCAAGTGGCTCCAAAACCAAATCTCGGGATCTGTTTATATGGGGGCTATATATGATTACGGACTGATATGGACCACTTTTGGCATGGTTGTTAAATATCATATACTACCACCACGTACCAAATTTAAACCAGATCGGATGAAGTTTGCTTCTCCGAAAGGCACCGGAGGTCAAATCTGGGGATCGGTTTATATGGGGGCTATATATAATTATGGACTGATATGAACCAATTCCTGCATGGTTGGATACCATATTCTAACATCACGTACCAAATTTCAACCGAATTGGATGAAATTTGTTCTTCCAAGGGGCTCCGGAGGTCAAATCTGGGGATCGGTTTATATGGGGGCTATATATACTCAAGGACCGATTTCGACCAATTTTTGCATTGGTGTTTGAGGCCATACATTAACACCACGTACTAAATTTCAACTGAATCAGATAAATTTTGGTCTTCCAAGAGGCTCCGGAGGTCAAATCTGGCGATCGGTTTATATGGGGGCTATATATAATTATGGACCGATGTGGACTAATTTTTGCATGTCCATTAGAGACCATATAATAACACCATGTATCAAATTTCAGCCGGATCGGATGAATTTTGGTCTTCCAAGAGGCCCCGGAGGTCAAATCTGGTGATCGGTTTTTATGGGGGCTATATATAATTATGGACCGATGTGGACCAATTTTTGCATGGTTGTTAAGGACCATATACTAACACCATGTACCAAATTTCAGCCGGATCGGATCGATGTGGACCAATTTTTGCATGGTTGTTAAAGACCATATACTAACACCATGTACCAAATTTCAGCCGGATCGGATGCAATTTGCTTCTCTTAGAGGCTCCGCAACCCAAATCGGGGGATCGGTTTATATGGGGACTATATATAATTATGGACCGATGTAGACTAATTTTTGCATGGTTGTTAAAGACCATATACTAACACCATGTACCAAATTTCAGCCCAATCGGATGAAATTTGCTTCTCTTAGAGGCTCCGCAAGGCATGTCGGGGGATCGGTTTATATGGGAGCTTTATGTAATTATGGACCGATGTGGACCAATTTTTGCATGGTTGTTAGAGACCATATACCAACACCATGAACCAAATTTCAGCCGGATCGGATGAAATTTGCTCCTCTTAGAGGATTCGCAAGCCAAATTTGGGGGTCCGTTTATATGGGGGCTATATGTGGACCGATATGGCCCATTTGCAATACCATCCGACCTACATCAATAACAACTACTTGTGCATAGTTTCAAGTCGATAGCTTGTTTCGTTCGGTAGTTAGCGTGATTTCAACAGACGGACGGACGGACGGACATGCTCAGATCGACTCAGAATTTCACCACGACCCAGAATATATATACTTTATGGGGTCTTAGAGCAATATTTCGATGTGTTACAAACGGAATGACAAAGTTAATATACCCCCCATCCTATGGTGGAGGGTATAAAAAAATACATAAAATTAAAATCAAGTTACTGAAAAGAAAATGCCCGATATATAAATTTATACATGCCTTGCTATACATATCTCAACATTGACAGAGAATTTTCATAGGCTTTCATATAGATCTGGTAGAGGAGATTACTTATTTGAATATTATATGCTAATGGAATAAATAAGTTATTAGAAAAAATCATATTAAGGGACGGTTTCTCAATGTTCGGTTATTATTTATCAGTGACATGAAACAGCTGATCGCATTTAAATTTTACTATCATCCGGTTAAGTATTAATTCTAGGATATAAAACTGGCCATAAGAATTGAAATACAATCTCTTGCCAAACCCTCCCCCAATCCATCCCTGTGCAATTGCATACCCCGAAAACTTATTTGCCAGATGCCCTCTGTTAATTGAAAATATTTTTCGTCTATTAGACATGATACTTTCGAAATTTCCATTTGAGCTCACAGGTGAGTTGTGGCATTCCAAGCTGAAAAATGACAGAATATTGCACACAATTTTTGTATCGGCGTCCGTTACAGGCTGATGAATACGAGGTTGAGGTATACATGGATGACATAGGGATTGCAATCACACTTGTAAAATCTATATATAAGTTAAAAATTCGACTTTTTTGAAAAATAATTGTCAGCTTTAAATAGATTTTTAGACTTTTGGCAATGTCCGATTTTTGATGTTGAAAACCTTTTAAATTTTTTCTATAAGTTATTTCCAGGGAGAAATTCCACACCGAAAAAAAATCCGTAGTTAAACTAACTTAACTAAAGCTAATTATAACTTATTTTTGTGTGAAAAAAATAATTTTTTGCTAGTTAAATTTTATTATTTTTTGAGAAATTTTCCACAACCCAATGAAATTTTCCTTTTGTTAAGTATGTCTCAAATATTTTATGAACTAAACGTGGTTATAGAGTTCAATGACTATACACATAAGTACAATATGAACTAAAGCGGAAGAAAATTTGCGTTCGATTTCCCAATATAGTAAGAATGAACTACTGTATGATTAAAATGATCACACTAAAAAAAAATTAAAAAGCCAATTTAACTCTATTGTAGTTCATGGAATTATTATGTTTTGAGAAAGTTTCCATTACTTTAATAATTTTTTTGCATTAGGACGAATGTCCATCATTTCAACAGTAGCTACACAGAATTTGCTTCACTTCTTAAGGTGTGGGACGAATTCAGTGTTTTGGATGTGAATTTTGACAAATAAATAATTTTTAATTTTTTATGATTTTTTAATGCATTATAACGCTTGTCTGGAACGTTTGTCAGCAAATATTAAAAAAAAAAAAATAAATTTCCCTTTAAAAATATGAAAAAAGCGGATTATAAAAAAATAAAGAACATCTTGGGAGGGAATTTTTGGAAGTTTTTGAAAGTTGTGCCTTGAGAAAAACTTCCAAATTTTTTTGATGGGTAAATAGTCCACAAAATAGTTCAGAATTTCTTAAAATTTGTAAATTTTACCAACAATGCGCCCACCTTGTACTTCGTATGACACTAAAGATATTCTTGGAATTTTGAACTCCAATTTTTTTCCTTCAAACTATAAAATTTTATTTAACAAGTGAAACAAATGTCTAATAAATGTTCTTGAATTTGTCGAAAAAGATAGAGGAAGCACGCTCAAAAACAAACCCAGCCAACTACATTCAAATCGATGATTTGAGTTTGGCAAAGGAAAAGAGATATGCTTGCAAATTTGTTTAGGCAGTACTACCGACTACCAAACCTTTTTTCGGAAGGTTCAAGTGTAGTTCACTTTGGGTTGAGTGAATTACCCGAATTTATTCTGATAATTGGTTGATAGTTTTGCTGCAAGTAGAGGATGCTGATGAGGAATGTGGTAATTCCGAAACAGCTGAACATCCAACCATCTTGCAGTCTATAGGGCTTTGCCCAAATAAATTTGACATGCATACTTTTCCTCTGTTGGTTAAGCTACACCTGTAGTTTAGTCAATGCATGGTTTTAAGCTGAGATCAAAAACAACAATAACGAAAAATATTTACTTATTTTTGTGATATCGGCGTGATGTAGTACTGTTTAGTTAATATTTTCTAAACATAATTTAAATTTTCTAAAATTAACCAACATTTTTCTTCCTGGTGGGTTCACTGTTTTTTCAGTGCATGATTTGGCGCCAAGGATATTTTCTTTACTTTTACTTAATTTTATATATACCCTCCACCATAGGATGGGGGTATATTAACTTTGTTATTCCGTTTGTAACACATCGAAATATTGCTCTAAGACCCCATAAAGTATATATTCTGGGTCGTGGTGAAATTCTGAGTCGATCTGAGCATGTCCGTCCGTCCGTCTGTTGAAATCACGCTAACTTCCGAACGAAACGAGCTATCGACTTGAAACTTGGCACAAGTAGTTGTTATTGATGTAGGTCGGATGGTATTGCAAATGGGCCATATCGGTCCACTTTTACGTATAGCCCCTATATAAACGGACTCCCAAATTTTGCTTGCCGATACTCTAAGAGAAGCAAATTTCATCCGATCCGGCTGAAATTTTGTACATGGTGTTGGTATATGATCTCTAACAACCGTGCAAAAATTGGTCCACATCGGTCCATAATTATATATAGCCCCCATATAAACCGATCCCCCGATTTGGCTTGCCGAGCCTCTAAGAGAAGCAAATTTCATCCGATCCGGCTGAAATTTTGTACATGGTGTCGGTATATGATCTCTAACAACCGTGCAAAAATTGGTCCACATCGGTCTATAATTATATATAGCCCCCATATAAACCGATCCCCCGATTTGGCTTGCTCAGCCTCTAAGAGAAGCAAATTTCATCCGATGCGGCTGAAATTTGGTACATGGTATTGGTATATGATCTCTAACAACCGTGCAAAAATTGGTCCACATTGGTCCATAATTATATATAGCCCCAAATAAAAACCGACCGCCCGATTTGGTTTGCGGAGCCTCTAAGAAAAGCAAATTTCATCCGATCCGGCTGAAATTTGGTACATGGTGTTAGTATATGATCTCTAATAACCGTGCAAAAATTGGTCCACATTGGTCCATAATTATATATAGCCTCCATATAAACCGATCCCCAGATTTGACCTCCGGAGCCTCGTGGAAGGGCAAAATTCAACCGATTCGGTTGAAATTTGGTACGTGGTTTTAGTATATGGCCTCAAACACCCATGCAAAAATTGCACGAAATCGGTCCATAATTATATATAGCTCCCATATAAACCGATCCCCAGATTTAAACTCCGGAGCCCCTTGGAAGAGCAAATTTCATCAGATTCGGTTGAAGAAGAACGTGATGTTAGTATATGATATTTAACAACCATGCCAAAAGTGGTCCATATCAGTCCATAATCATATATAGCCCCCATATAAACCGATTCCGGGATTTGGTTTTGGAGCCACTTGGAGGAGCAAATTTCATCCGAGTCAGTTGAAATTTGGTACATTGAGCTAGTATACGGTCATTAACAACCATGCCTAACTAGGTCCACTCGGTCTATAGTTATATATAGCCCTCTGTTCAGATTTCGTATCTAAAATTAATACAATCCAAATTTTCTTCTGCAATTTATAAGATCCCAGCAAAAAAACGCGTGCCAATAGAGTAGTGAACGTTTTCTTTTTGGATCCGGAAGTGGTATCAAGTGGTGTCACAGAAGCAATGGACTTGTCATTGGGCGGATGTCCACAAAAGACTGAAAGAGAATTACATCTGAGGAACTAATGCAAAAGCAATACAGCTTATGAGCCAATTTTGTAATACTTCGGCATCTAAGAAGAACATTTTCATTGCTTTTATGGCTACGCTTTAAGACCCAATACAATTATATATTAATTATATTTAATAAATCATTAAATAAATAAATAAAATTTTATTTGGATGTATATTTAACCATAATTATTACAATTCTTATACATAAAAATAAAACTAATTTAATAAGAAAAGCGAACTATAAAAAAAAAAATTAGTCGAAATTCTATTTTCAACTTTCCATCTCTAGGATGGGTTAGCATTTTCGAAATATACCCTAAGCTGTCTGATTGCAATGCTTCATTAAATTTTGTTTGATGAAAAGCAAACAAAATCGTTAAAGCATTACAATATGTTGTACTAAAATAGTTTTTGATATTCATTTACTGTGAGATATATTGAATTGAAGCGCATCAAAATAATGCAAAATTGAAATATGAAATTGCAATAGACTATGAAAACTTGCATAATAAGCTATGACCAGAATTTCGCCAGTTACTTTTTTTATTAAGTAAAACGAACTGAACATAATAAGGTTTTTAGAGTATTCGATTATTATTAAAAAAAATATTTATTTATTTATAAAGTCATTTTAAATTATTTGTTAGTGTATTAATTTATTTTAATTTGTTCCAATTGAATTGAATTGAATTGTTATCAAAATTATTAGTCCTTGTATATTTGTTTTTGAATAGGGGACGACATTCTAACATCGTTTGCCTTTATTGCTATAAAAAATCCATATCACATTGCTAACATATTTTTGTATATTAATTATTAGCTTGTTTTTCTTACTATGGCCATTTAAAGACATTTCCCACATTACCAAGTTTTTTGTTTGTTAGTTGACGATTGTCATTTAATTGTGGATTGCTGTGCTAAAACTGGATTCATCTAAAGTATTAAAATTTTTATATTAAATAATAAAAAATAAAAAACTGAAAACTAAGTGGGCAAAAAATGTGACTAGCAATTCTTGTTTCTGTTTAGTTTTCAATTTTTGTGCGTTAGCATTCGATTTCGTTTGTTTTACATAAAACCGGAAAACATGCCTGGCATATGACACAGACCATACTCGTAAGAGAAGTAGGTTGATGCAAATAAAAGTGAAATTTACTGGAATGTGGCAAACAAGACGTCAGCTCTAAATATTTTCTCATTCTGTCACCTACAGATGGCCAAGTGTTGATGGAGGTCGTTTCCGAAAGACAGGTTGCTCTAAGGTAATTTATACAGAACGATAGTAGACCAAGTGGCGAAAGTGTTAAAGACTATTGTCTGACAGTGCAGTGTTGTAGGTTGTGAGAACGGAAATCCATTTTATTTTATTGTTTTTTTTTATTTAGGTGTGTTGTAGCGGTAAAAATACCACAGTAACTCAACATAGAATTAATACTCGGAAAAGTAAATTGAAAATTCTTGTCTTTGGTGAAATTCTCGAATGAACAAATTTGAATTGTAAGTTTCCCGTACCTAAAGCCAGGCAACAAATCTCAATGAATTCGATTCTTTAGTATGAAAAAGATTTATACATATGTCGTGTTATATGTCGACTTAATAATTCAATAAAAAAGACTTAAAATGTCACAAAAAGATATTGAAAATTCACTAAATTAAATCCCAGCAAGCAAGGGGAGAAGTTCATTCTATGTCATTACTTTTAATGAAAATTAAAAAATTCTCTTCTTGCGATGGACTTTTTTTTCAATTTACAATAAGATCTTTGGAGGTAATATATGAAAATCCTTTGTTTTACTCAGTTTTCGTAATAAATTTAAATTTTCTGAATTTTACCGGGTATATATCGCAATAAGGACAAACAAAATAATGGAAATTCCCAAAAAAATGTTTGAAAATTGGAATCATATATTTGCCTATATTATCCAAAACGCCTCTACGTAGAGATAATTATTTTTTTTTTGTCCAAGATTTACAATCATAATAAATAATGAAAATAAATATAAAAAATTAGGTGCTACAATAAAGGTTTCGTACAGATATAATTAGAAAAAGTTAGGAAAAATTTTGTTTTTTATAGCTTCCACTATAGGATGGGGAGGGTATATTAACTTTGTCATTCCGTTTGTAACACATCGAAATATTGCTCTAAGACCCCTTAAAGTATAAATATTCTGGGAAGTGATGAAATTCTGAGTCGATCTAAGCATGTCCGTCCGTCCGTCTGTTGAAATCACACTAACTTCCGATCGAAACATGCTATCGACTTGAAACATGACATAAGTAGTTGTTATTGATGTAGGTCGGACGCTATTGTAAATGGGCCATATCGGACCAGTTTTATGTATAGCCCCCATATAAAGCGACGCCGAGATTTGGCTTGCGGAGCCTCTTGGAGGAGCAAACTTAATCTGATCCGGTTGAAATTTGGTACGTGGTCTTCAACAACCATGCAAAAATTGGTCAATATCGGTTTATAATTATATATAGCCTCCATATAAACCGATACCCAGACTTGACATCCTGAGCCTCTTGGAGGAGCAAAATTCATCCGATCCGGTTGAAATTTGGTACGTAGTGTAAGTATATGGTCTTTAACAACCATGAAAAAATTGGTCCATATCGGTTCATAATTATATATAGCCCCCATATAAACCGATACCCAGATTTGATATCCTGAGCCTCTTGGAGGAGCAAAATTCATCCGATCCGGTTGAAATGTGGTACGTGGTGTAAGTATATGGTCTTTAACAACCATGAAAAAATTGGTCCATATCGGTTCATAATTATATATAGCCCCCATATAAACCGATACCCAGATTTGACATCCTGAGCCTCTTGGAGGAGAAAAATTCATCCGATCCGGTTGAAATGTGGTACATGGTGTTAGTACATGGTCTTCAACAGCCATGCAAAAATTGGTGCATATGGGACCATAATTATAAACCGATACCCAGATTTGACATCATGAGCCTCTTGGAGGAGCAAAATTCATCCGATCCGGTTGAAATTTGGTACGTAGTGTATGTATATGGTCTCTAACAACCATGCAAAAATTGGTCAATATCGGTCCATAATTATATATAGCCCCCATATAAACCGATCCCCAGATTTGACCTCGGAAGCCTCTTGGAGGAGCAAAATTCATCCGATCCGGTTGAAATTTGGTACGTAGTGTAAGTATATAGTCTTTAACAACCATGCAAAAATTGGTCCATATCGGTCCATAATTATACATAGCCCCCATATAAACCGATCGCCAGATTTGACCTTTGTAGCCTCTTGGAGGAGTACAAATCATCCGATCTAGTTCGCTATAAAGCGACGCCCATATTTCAAATCCGGTTCTCTAATTACCGCACAAAAGTTCATATCAGTAGACTTCCCTATATATATCTTGTTTTGCCTAATATATGTGGTACGAGTATATATGGTACGTATGGATTAACTTACAATTTAGTTTGATTTAATCCTCAATAAATCCTTATTTCAAAGAAACCGTGTTTTTGGCTCAAAAAACATTAACAAAATCCTTAAGTGAAGGTCAAAATTTATAGCTACAATTTTGTGGGCGTACAAGTGTATATGGAAGTTATAAAAAAATCTGATACCATATGAACCATAAATAAATATATGAAAGACATATGTAAACTTGACTTGTTTCCAAATTTCAAATCAAATCTCATTGAAATCGGTTTAGCCAACTAAAAAGGTAGACAAACGGACGGACGGATTGAATATTTTCAGTGTACAATACCCATTTTTGAATTCCAATTTATCTGGAAGATATATTTTGTACCCTAGGTTCAAAGTGGTTAAGAGTATAAATATCAAAATTATAAGACAAGAGGAGATTCATACAAATATACAAAATGACGTAAGTTATAAATTATTCCTACAGGTTTGTGAATTATTTCAGCGAATTTGTCAGCATTGTATAAATTTACAAGCTAAAAACAAATATTCATAAAAAAATATTGAAAACTACTACAAATACACTCAAGATTACAACAGACAAGTTCAACGAGAGTCATCTCCAGTATTCTACTGAGATTATTTTTGTAGATACGTAGATTTCGTAGACCACAAAGATCGTTAACAGACAAAAATATATTGTCTGGTTTACAAAAATATGTTCAATTTTAATGACATTCTCTAGTGTTTGTGTGTGTGTGTGTGAGTTTAGAGTGAAATTGAATTTTAACAACAACGAATATTCTTCCTTTTTTTACAATTGCGATTTTTGACCTTGGCATTCGCATTGCCATAATAGGAAAGTTCACTTTTGGTGGTCGTACGGCTGACAATGAAAATTTATTTTGTCATCACTCACTCTAGTATCTGTTTATTCCTCATTTTGGTTGCCAATAAGTCGCTCAATCGAACGTTCGGTTGTTCACATTGACGACAGCTTTAACAAAATTCGAAATATTTTTTTTCGATTTGATTTTTTTGGTATGACAGTTGGATAAGTTATTTTGGTGGAATTAAAGTGGTAAATGCTATGAACAAAATCGTGCTCTCGAGTTGTATACATTGACTAATTACTGGGTATCTGTTTTCGTTGTTGTTTGCTACTATTTTGTTGAATTTAATTGTTCAATTTTTTCCGAATTCTATTGCCAGCTAAGGCACCATCCGTACACGCAATGTGAACCGCAACGCAATGGCATTTATGTGAATTTTGTAAAGTGGTGGCACCTATCATTTTTTTTTTTTGTTTTGCAACAAAAAAATTACATTTAATGAGCTTGAACAAAATGACTCATTTTTTGTTAGACACTTGCAATTGAAAGGAAATTCTCAGAAATCGTAGTTAGTATTATGAAAAATAGGAAAATGTTTTACTAAGTGAATCATGCCATTAGTTGTGGGCGGAAATTAGGAGGATACTTACGTAGTATAATTAACACATGGTACCTCTTGAATTTTAAATAGGAACACTCAGAAATTTTATTAATATAATTAGTTGCCCAAACACGACCTGTAAAGAATGAATAAACGAAAGTTCAGTCAGGCCGAACCATAAATTGTGTACAAATGTTCACTAACGTCTAAAGATGGAAAGGTAAGTTCAAATTCCTTAACATTACCAGATAGTTCATATGGAGTCTATATTAGACAGACTGATTAAATAACTATACAGCAACTTTAGTTCTCAATTGATTTATATAGAAATGTCTATATTTAATTATGAATCAATATGAACCAAATTGGAACAGTGTTGCCAGGGAAAATCGGTTTACCCTACAAGGACAGAAAAGGTTCCCTAACATACTTTCCCCTATATTCCCAAAAATGTTCCCTACAATTTCCCCTACAATATTTTCCGTTAAATTTAAACAAAATTTACAAAACAAAAATGTTTCTATCTTAAAACATATGAAACTTCAAAGTATATTACGTAAAAATAAATTTGTATCACCACCACGATTGCCACACTGTGTAGTATTCTAAATTGGTAGAATTCTTTGTGTTTTGGTAGATCAAATCTCTATAGAAATAAAATTTTGGAAAAAGTTTATATACAAATAAACCAGTTCTATAAAAAAATTTAAAAAATGTTTCTATAGAAATAAAATACGTAGGAAAAAATTTATAGAAATAAAATTTTCACCAAATTTTCTTTAAAAATAAAATTTTGAACAAATTTTCTTTAAAAATAAAATATTGACCAAATTTTCTATAGAAATAAAATTTTGACCAAATTTTCTATAGAAATAAAATTAGGATCAAATTTTCTTTAGAAATAAAATTTTGATCAAATTTTCTTTAGAAATAAAATTTTGACAAAATTTTCGATAGAAATAAAATTTTGACAAAATCAACAGTCAATTTTTGTAAGATTTTCTTCAAATTTTGGTACGAGTGATAACCGTGGTCACCACACATTGTTAAAGATCAAGCCTTACCGGTTCCAATTTCATACCTCTAGAGACACCACAATTTAAAAATTATTCAAAATTGTGTTGAGTGGTAAAGTCCCTACATTTTTTTTTACATATTAAAAAAAAACTTACATGTATGAAATTTCCACTACTTCTGGCAACACTGAATTGGAACTACAAATAATTATGGACCGACAAAAACAAATCTTTGCATGATTATTGGAGAGCATATGCTGAATCCAATTTCAAGTAGATTATATCAAGTTTTCTCTTCCAGGAAGATCAAGAAGTCAAGTGGATGAAATTTTATGGAGCCTACACCAAAGAGTGGTCCGATATGACCCATTTGCAATACGACAATAACAACTACTTGTGTCTTCCAAGACGACATCTATGTTCGTTTGGAAGTTAGCGTCATGCCAATAGATGGACGGACAGACATTGCTACAATTGCACTACGACCAAAAATGTACAGGATTCCTGATATGTAATACAACAAAGTAAAACGATAATTATTTTTTTTTTGTTTGTTGTTCAAAAGCAAAGATATCACATTTTTGAATTAAATTAGATTTATTCGAATTTGATACTTTTGGCCCAAATTGTGGGACACACACGCTGCACTAAAGTTACTCTGTGAAATTTTGGCCCATTTCCGGCGCACCTCAATCTTGATATCGTTGAACTTTGATACTTAGTGACAACCTTATTCTCCCAAATGCTCCTGGCCAAAGACCAAAGGATAGAGGTCCATAGATTTTGGTGGGCATTGTTAGGTAGAAATAAAGCGAGGAACCTCCTTTTACTCTCCCAAATGCTCCTGGCGCAAAAGACCAAAGAATAGAGATCCGGAGATTTTGGTGGCCATTGTTAGATGAAAATGAAGCGAGGAACCTCGTGTTTAAGCCATTCTTAGATATCGTGTGCTGAATGCGATGGAGCTTAGCCCTGTTGGAATGTCCATGCTATGCCACCGAAATTTTTTCTCCCCAGGGATTCATACTGTCTACGAGAAATTTTCATTATTACATTTGGCATAGATTTTGACACCACGACCGATCAATATGGGCGGGGAGCACACATCGATCGGTATGGCGAACCACTCCATTACCATCGGCGGCGTTTGCATTCTGGTGGCTAATTGAAGGTGTAAATTTCCAGCTGATCTTCCACCATAGGATGGGGGGTATATTAACTTTGTCAATAGTTGTTATTGATGTAGGTCGGATAGTATTGCAAATGGGCCATGTCGGATCACTTTTACATATAGCCCCCATATAAACCGATCCCCAGATTTGGCTTGCGGAGCCTCAAAGAGAAGCAAATTTCATCCTATCCGGCTGAAATTTGGTACATGGTGTTGGTATATGGTCTCTAACAACCATGCAAAAATTGGTCCACACCGGTCCATAATTATATAGCCCCCATATAAACCGATCCCCTGATTTGGCTTGCGGAGCCTCTAAGAGAAGCAAATTTCCTCCGATCCGGATGAAATTTGGAACATGGTATTGGTATATAGTCTCTAACAAGCATGCAAAAATTAGTCCACATCGGTCCATAAATTTATATAGCCCCCATAAAACCGATCCCCAGATTAGGCTTGCGGAGCCTCTAAGTGAAGCAAATTTCGTCCGATCCGGATGAAATTTGGAACATGGTATTGGTATATAGTCTCTAACAAGCATGCAAAAATTGGTCCACATCGGTCCATAAATCTATATAGCCCCCATATAAACCGATCCCCAGATTAGGCTTGCGGAGCCTCTAAGAGAAGCAAATTTCATCCAATCCGGCTGAAATTTGGAACATATTGTTGGTATATAGTCTCTAACAAGCATGCAAAAATTGGTCCACATCGGTCCATAAATTTATATAGCCCCCATATGAACCGATCCCCAGATTAGGCTTGCGGAGCCTCTAAGATCCAAAACTAATCTACCAAAATTTTATTTCTATAGAAAATTTTGTCATCATTTTATGTCTTTAGGAAATTTTGTCAAAATATAATTTCTGTAGAAATTTTTTTCAAAAATTTATTTCTATAGAACATTTTGTCAAAATTTTATTTCTGTAGAAAATTTTGTCAAAATGTTATTTCTATAGAAAATTTATGAAGCATTTCATAGTTGGAGAGGAATATTTTGCAAAATCTTCCAAAACATCTAGAATTCTACCAATCTACCAAACAGTAAAAAATCTGCCATTTTTGGTAGACTCCATAATTGTACATAGGTCCCATATAAAGCGACCCCCATATTTCAATTCTGCCTCTAATAATTACCGCACAAAATATCATATCGTTTCGTAATTATTTCTTTCCTATATATACCGGCTCAATATATACGTGTTAAGAAGTTTTAAGATGCCTTGCCATCGGCCGCAACCCAAGTAGTTTTATTGTGGATGACCGACTTTAGTAGAAGTTTTTAGGCAATCCATGGTGGAGGGAGGGTACATAAGATTAGGCTTGGCCGAACTTACGGCCGTATGTACTTGTTTTTTGTACAGAAACTGCTCAAATTGGAATGGATTCTAATCCGCAAAAACCAAATTCGGTAACTGACCTCTCTTGTGCAAGCGAAGTACCTCCTGTGCTCTTTCCAATCTAACTTTTTTTGTGCATCGGTGAGCTATCGACGTTTTTGGAACTTCCATGGCATTAGTCCAAGCTCATTCTTCTTTTCAATATGTGTT
Organism: Haematobia irritans; assembly: GCF_050003625.1. Taxonomy (NCBI): domain Eukaryota; kingdom Metazoa; phylum Arthropoda; class Insecta; order Diptera; family Muscidae; genus Haematobia; species Haematobia irritans. The sequence continues at coordinate 122,327,472 of NC_134401.1, forward strand.
GCATCCGCGTAGATTTTAATCGAATTTGGCTTAACTTTTTTGAATCATTCCTGGTGTTGTTACAAATCTTTTCGTTCGTTTTTGGATGCAACCCTGCCAGAAACACGGTAACGAACAATGGTACGAGAAACCAATGATTTATTCATATTTAAATGCTGTAGGGATCCAACAATAGTTATTTGTGCTTATCCTGCCGAATATAAAACAACACCACCACGCTTGAATTCCATTGCGAATAACTTTATTTATGAATGCAATAAATCAAAATGCTTTTGTACGCTGGTAAACAATAAAATGTTGCTATAGACAGAAAACTTCTCTCCTATCGTAGAATGATTCTTGATTCTATGTTCAGCCAATGTACCTCTACTTTATAGACGAGTCCGAACAGCTAAGGTAAAATCACTTAGAGAAATTTGAAACACTGGGAAATGCTCGTTTGAAATTGAGGTGAAACCCACGACCCCTTGTAAGCAAGATACCACGCAGGCTCTCCAATTGCTAAAAACAGCTATCGCAATCGACGGCATAGTCCAATTGAACCTAATCTATCAGCCTATTACCACGGCCAAAAATAATCTACCAAAACTTGAAGAAAATTCTACCAAAAATCTACAAAATCTCAAAAAAAATTTTGTGTATGCAATTAAAATTTTGTGTTTAATATGTAATTTTTTTTTGATGTCCAAATTTCCCTTGAATTGGGAATGTGTCGAATTTTAAATGTTTTAACGATTTTAGCTTGCACCAACAAGGGAAACTTTCTACTTCTACAAAAAGGGATAACTTACTTACAGAAAAATTAAAAATTTTAAGGATATTGAATGGACAATTTCGTCAAAATTTTTTTTCTATAGAAAATTTTGTCAAACCTTTATTTCTATAGAAATTTTTGTTAAAATTTAATTTCTATAGAAATTTTTGTCAAAATTTTATTTCTATAGGAAATTTTTGTCAAAATTTTATTTCTATAGAAAATTTCTGTCAAAATTTTATTTCTATGGGAAATTTTGTCAAAATTTTATTTCTATAGAAAATGTTTTCAACATTTTATTATATTTTGCAAAATCTACCAAAACATCAAAAATTCTACCAATCTACCAGACAATAAAAAATCTACCATTTTTAGTAGAATTCTACCAACTGTGGAAACCGTGGTTGTTAGTCTAAAGCTAACCTTTCTAATTTAAATTTTGTGTCAAAATATTACCATCATACACTGCGTTTTCATAACTTATTTAACCCTTTCATTGCCGATGTCCACTTAGAAGGACATTCGAAAAAGACACCAAATTCTATTTTCTCACTTAGTTTCGATTTGTTTCTCGATGTTATTTTAAAGTAGAGGCTTTAATCTAAATAAGCCATAAATATTTTCCATATTGGTGAGCACTAAAATACATTTTTATAAACTTCTTTAACAATAAACGAAATATACGAAAATTTGAGACAATTTTTTACTGTATGTTTCCAGTAAATGGAAACAAGTAAAAACAGAAGAAACATTAAAGTATTTAATATTAGGTTTATTTCGGTAGTGAAAGGGTTAAGACTCCATACCATTAATATCGCCTCTTTGCCTCATGCAATGAATGAAAGTCACGTTGGTTGCATTCATTGTCTTAAAAATATCCGAAACTTGTTCTATTTCCTTGTCCAAAAATCTAATCGCACTTTTAATGCAATAAATAATATTTTTTGTTTTTTCTTATTTTCCATAACAAAACAAAATCAAAACCAAGAATAGAAAAAGCCAACTTTGTTTAGAGCCAACATTTGTTTTGTGTTGGGGTTTTGCGGCTGTTTGGTGGTAATGGTGGTAGTGTGGTGCTAATGCTGATGGTTCTGTCATTGTATTTGGCCAACAGAATTGCCCCCGCACACACAGTTGGTTGAAATAAATCGGCTGGCAAGGAGTTTCCATACAACATTGAATCATGAACAATATCAAATTTTATGAGACTCTAGAAAATCAAATACAAATATACAGACACACAGATAGACACAATATTATTAGCAACTAAAAGTTTGAACAACTTTTGGCTTAAACTAAAATAAACTTAAAATCAATACTCAGTGACTCGAGGCAAGACTGATGTAGGAGCAGCACAAACCACCGCCACCATCACCATTAGCAACACTCATAGCGGCATCATCAACATGGCCAAAATTGTAGAGGTCTGTTATGAGACAAAAACTACTACAACTACAATAACAAAATCAACGATATAACTAACTAACAACGACAACAACAACAAAAACAACAGAAAATTTATTGTTATAAACTAAACGAGAGTGAAATGAATTTTAATTGAGGCCAACGCACTAAATAACATTTTGGTCTCCACCATAATCTCAGCCAACGTCAATATGTAATTGCTGTATTTGTTATTATTATTGTTGTTGTTGTTGTTTTTTTTTTGCGGTAGTTTTAGTTCCTACTGCTGGTGTTGTTGTTTGTTATAGTGAATATTACAAATTTTCTTGTACGGGCTTAATGTATTGGCCCATGTAATGCGGTCTTTTGTTGTCGATATTGGTCATTTGCTATTAAACAAACTATGCGACAATTTTTCAGTTAAATTGGCATTTTATTTAAAAAACAAACATTGTATCAGAGATGGGAGGTGTTGAGGAAATGAGTGAAACTGTTTCAAATATATTGGTGAATAATACAATTGAACAAAAAAAAAACAAACTTAGAGGTCGATTAATTTATTATTAAATAAAATAATAAACAAATTATGCGACCATATTTTAAAACTTATACAATATGTAGGATAAATTTCCTTCAAAAAAATGAGCTTTACAGCCTGTTTGTATATGTCGAACGAGCTCTATCGATCGACTGAAATGGAAAGAAACAGCTGAATTTATAACCAAAAATCAGCTGTTTCTATGCATTTCAATCGATCGATAGTGCTCGTTCGACATACAGAAACAGGCAATTACCCAGTCAGAAATTTACGATGGTTATAAATATTGAGCGTTGTAACAGCTTTGGAAGCCAACGTTGAAACAACGCTTGCTAAACAAATTAATTGACGGTTTTTAAATAGTAAATTTTCCATAAAATTGTCGTTGAAAATGCATGTTCCATCAATGTCCAATGGTTTTTAATGAGTAATGGATGTATTATTGTTGATATGAATTGATTTATAATAGGATAATGTTCCTTTATCATATAAAGTGAATATGTACATTAACAGTGAAACAACTAGGAACAACAATTTTGGTTAATTTTACAAATGAGGCAATTGTAGAAAGTTTTAACTAAACTAAACGCTGACATCACGCCAAACCCCAAATATAAATACTTATCGACTAATTGAAGAAATTTTGTTAGACATAATTACTTTTTTTCACAAAAATTTTGTCAAAATCCTATCTCTATAGAAAATTTTGTCCAAATTTTATTTCTATAGAAAATTTTGTCAAGATTTTATTTCTATAGACAATTTTGTCAACATTTTATTTCTATGGAAAATTTTGTGAAAATTTTATTTCTATTTATAAATTACCTCTTAGTTGGAGAGGAATATTTTGCAAAATCTTCCAAAACATTGAACATCCTACAAGTCTATCAAGCAGTCAAAAATTTACCATTTTTGCTAGAATTCTACCAATTGTGGCAACCGTGTTCCAAATACACCAGTGTGAGACAGGGAGACGGACATTGCAAAATCGATTCAATCTAATTCTAGGTTAGGTTATCTTAGGTGGCAGCCCGATGTATCAGGCTCACTTAGACTATTCAGTCCATTGTGTTACCACAGTGGGGAACTTCTCTCTTATCACTGAGTGCTGCTCAATTCTATGTTAGGCTCAACGACAAGGGACCTCCTTTTTATAGCCGAGTCCGAACGGCGTTACACATTGCAGTGAAACCACTTAGAGAAGTTTTGAAACACTCAGAAATGTCACCAGCATTACCGAGTTGGGATTATCCAACGCTGAAAAAAAAAATTTTGGTGTTTGGTCGAATCTGGTTTGGAACCCAAGACCCTGTGTATGCAAGGCGGGCAGAAATAACATTTTGGCAATATTTTCTATAGAAATAACATTTTGGCAAAATTTTCTATAGAAATAAAATTTTGACAAAATCTTCTAGAAACAATTGAAAAGACGTATGAAATTTTGTTTTTCAGTGCTTTTTAATGATTATAAAAACCATCGATACACCGTATAATGTTATCATTTTGGGGTTGTCAGAGCGTTCGTTAAACCATCGGAAAAGCGTATAAAATATTGTTTTCATGACGCTTTGAAAACGTTGTTAAATACAATCGATACACACAAATACAATCGATACAATTGGGGTTGTAACAACGCTTTTTCCCACCGTGTATCAACCGTTCACAACGCTTTTACAACGCTTTTCCGATGGTTTTTTCTGACTGGGTAGTTTATTTTATTTGTGTTTTTAATTCATTAAATTTCAAATTTGCGACGGGCTTCGAAAGCGGCAAAAAATTGTGTGCTCCGATTTTTATTCTAATTTCTATTTGTAATAGCCTATGATATCGAGGTTCGAATACAAAAATAACATTTTACTATAATTGACTAGAACTATTTCAAAAAAAATTAAGCTTTTTCTGGTCGAAAATGGGGTTAAATTACGTGAGTGGTGCCAAAGAACGAATTGCTCGATTTAAGCATGGTTACATATTTTGTGTAAAGTATATTATATTTATAAAGTATATTATCGAAATATTGCTCTAAGATCCCATAAAGTATATATATTATGGGTCGTGGGTCGTGAAATTCTGAGTCGATCTGAGCATGTCCGTCCGTCCGTCTGTTGAAATCACGTTAACTTCCGAACGAAACAAGCTATCGACTTGAAAATTGGCACACGTAGTTGTTATTGATGTCGGTCGGATGGTATTGCAAATGGACCATATCGGTCCACTTTTACGTATAGCCCCTATATAAACGCACTCCCAAATTTGACTTGCGAGGCCTCTAAGAGTAGCAAATTTCATCCAATCGGGCTGAAATTTGGTACGTAGTGTTAGTATACGGTCTCTAACAACCATGCAAAAATTGGTCGACATCGGTCTATAATTATATATAGCCCCCATATAAACCGATCCCAAGATTTGGCTTGCCGAGCCTCTAAGAGAAGCAAATTTCATCCGATCCGGCTGAAATTTGGTACATGGTGTTAGTATATGGTCTCTAACAACCGTGCAAAAATTGGTCCACATCGGTCCATAACTATATATAGCCCCCATATAAACCGATCCCCCGATTTGGCTTGCAGAGCCTCTAAGAGAAACAAATTTCATCCGATCCAGCTGAAATTTGGTACATGATGTTAGTATATGGTCTCTAATGACCATGCAAAAATTGGTCCATATCGGTCCATAATTATATATAGCCCCCATATAAACCGATCACCAGATTTGTCCTCCGGAGCACCTTGGAAGAGCAAAATTCTTCCCATTCGGTTGAAATTTGGTACGTGATGTTAGTATATGGTATCCAACTTCCTGCATGGTTGTTGTTTCCTATCAGTCCATAATTATATGTATATAGCTCCCATATAAACCGATCGGCAGATTTGACCTCCGGTGCCTTTTGGAGAAGCAAAATTCATCCGATCTGGTTGAAATTTGGTACGTGTTGGTAGTATATGATATTTAACAACAATGTCAAAAGTTGTCCACAATCATATATAGCCCCCATATAAACCGATCCCGAGATTTGGTTTTGGAGCCTCTTGGAGGAGCAAATTTCATCCGAGTGAGTTGAAATTTGTGGATGACAGTCTTTCGTAGAAGTTTCTACGCAATCCATGGTGGAGGGTACATAAGATTCGGCCAGACCGAACTTACGGCCGTATATACTTGTTTAATTTTATTTTATAATTGTTGTTGGTTTTCGATTCAAAAAACAAATCTTTGCTAATATTGAAAAAAAATAACATTATGTTTGCAATAGTTTGTAAAACAATCGAATATTTAAATGTTCATATACACTGAAAAAACAGTGAACCCACCACGAAGAAAAATTTCGGTTAATTTTGGAAAATTTTGAATATTTTTAGAAAATTTTAACTAAACAGTATAACAAACGCTGGCATCACGCCGATGTCATAAAAATAAGTAAATATTTTTCGACAAATTCAAGAAAATTTATTAGACATAATTAAATTTTTTCACTTGTTAAAGAAAATTTTGTAGTTTGAAGGAAAAAATTGGAGTTCAAAATTGCAAGAATGTCTTTAGTGTCATACGAAGTTCATGATGAACGAATTTGTAATAAAATTTACAAATTTAAAGAAATATTGAACTATTTTGTGGAAGACACGAATTTAGTTAATCTTTATCCTTCATTTGTGTATATCTTTTTCCTCGGTTTCAGTTAATTTAACTAACGTACACAAAAAATTATTAGAGTAGAGGAAACCTTCTCGAAACATAATAATTCCATGAACTAAACGAAAGTTAAATTGGCTTTAGTGAAATAGAGAGTTCACTTTTTTTTGAGTGTATATTTATATAATTTTTTGTTACAAGTCCGCAAAGTACCACCAAGATGGCCAAAATGAAAATAAGGTGAACATTTTACATAAACAGTGAACACACCAGCTAGAAACATTTGGTTACTTTTAAGAAAAATTAGATTATTTTGTGAAAATCTCAACTACACTCTTAGAAAAATATGTTTTTCATATGTTCCGATATAAACAAAATGTGTTTCGGGCACAATTTTAAAACACAATATATTTAAGTGCAAACAAGGAATGTTCCTAAACTAACACTAAATGTTTGGGACATCTATGTTAATATGTTGGAATATATTATGTTTGGGGCATGAATGTTTCATAAAAATCATATGAGTGAATGCAAACATATATAAATTTACAAATTTCGACTAAACATACATATGTTGTGATATTTTATTCAAAGCGACAGAGAGAGTATAGAGAAAGAAATAGAGATGGAAACAGGGAGAGTTGACGGGAGAGTCCACGTGGCAAACAAATGTATGTTTCTGTCAAATAATGTTATGTTTGCATGGGCTCGTGGGCGCTGCAAACTATGCTATATAAGTGTAACTTATAACGATAATTATCTACTGGTGACTATAACAGCTACGTAGTCCAGTGGGTAGTTTGTTGGCTTACAAACTGTATAGTCCTCGGTTCGATTCTCCGTGCAGGCGAAAGATAAAATTTAAAAAATTTATAAAAGTGAATAATTTCTTCAACATTATTTGTATTACAGAAAAAGGTGCCAAGAACTAAAATATTTCGAGGAAGTGAAAATTACGAGTATGTTAGGCAATGAGCACAATCGTCTTTGGGAAAAATTCTTCCAAGCATATAATATTTTTGGGCTCAAAATGCTTCCAAACATATGATATGTTCACATAAAACAAACATATTAATGTTTCGGCAGTATCCAATAATATATGTGCTTCCTGCAAAATATGTTTGGAACATATGTTAAAGAAGCGATTTTTTTTTTGAGGGTGTAAGCAGTCATCACACTGATATCACAAAAATCGGTAAATATTTTTAGACAAATTTAACAAAATTTATTAGACATAAATAATTTTTTTCAATTGTTAAAGAAAATGTTGTAGTTTGAAGGAAAAAGTAGAGTTAAAAATTGCAAGAAAGTCTTTAGTGTCATACGAAGTGTACGATAGGCGTATTTCTAGTAAAATTTACAAATGTAAAGAAATAATGAACTATTTTGTAAGAGGTACGAATTTACTAAAACTTTATGCTTGATTTGTGTATAATTTTTTCCCCGTTTTTAGTTAATTTAACTAACGTACGCAAAAAAATTATTAGAGTAAAGGAAACTTTATCCAAACATAATAATTCCATGAACTAAGATAATATCGCTCTGTGCTGGGTATCTGGACATTATATAATAATGGGAAATGAGGAGGCGGATGTGTTGGCTAAAGAATGCGCACGCGGGACGAACAACATCGTTACAGATGTCTTCTCTCTAAAAATACCCCAGCTGTACAAGTCTAAAGGATTAATCTCCGAGAGTTTTGTTGACCCTTGTGCGGTGGAAGAGAGGAACCTCCTTTTTAAGTCCTTCTTGGTTGACGCGTGCTGACTTGGATGGTGTTAAGGCCTGCTGCAATGTCCATGGTTTGTGTCCTAAATGTTTGTCTAGATTAGGTTAGGTATAGTGGCAGCCCGATATTTCAGGCTCACTTAAACTATTCATTGCATTGTGATACCACAGTGGTGACCTTCTCTCTTATCACTTAGTGGGGTCCGATTCTAGGTTTACCTCAATGGCAAGAGATCTCTTTTTTATAGCCGAGTCCGAACGGAGTTTCTCATGGCGGTGAAACCACCTAGAGGAGCTTTGAAATACTCAGAAATGAGAGTGGATAATCCACCGCTGGAAAACTTTGAGGTGTTTGGTCGAAATTGGGGTTGAACCCACGACCCTATATAAGGCGGGTATGCTAACCATTACACCACGGTGGCTTCCTGTGACCCCATGTTTGTGTAATCTCTAAACCTGACTATTTTGGCGGAGAAACCCAAATTCGGTAACTGGCCACTTTCGTGCAAGCGAAACAATTTCTTGTCTCATTGCATTCTAACTTTTTTTATTTATCGGTGAGCTCTGGCATTTTTTGGCACATCAATGGCTTTAGTCTTGGGTCAGTTTTTAAATTTCAATAAGTTTTCGATATCTAGAAATTTCTGGACGTCTTTGGACAATGGTGGGCCCTATGAGAGCCTAGATTCATCTAAACCCAGCCTCGTTTTCAAATTTTGTTCACTTTGATATCTCCATCTCTGCATCGTACGCGGTAGTACACATTTGTCCCATACGAAAAAAAATCCATATAAGAAATATCCCATAGCAGATGAACTCGTTTTAGTGTTTTTTTATTCATTCATTTTATTTTGGCAAACTATTGCAATTTGACTTTCTGCTTGCTTTGGCTCAAGTATTATGGATAAAACCAAAATCCACTCACATGAATGAATGAATTTTTATTGAATGTGTTTGCATTTCTAAGTTAGTCGCTTGGCTTAAACTACCACCGCCAGTGAGCGCAAATTCATTGTAATTCTGTTGGGCACCCCCCCCGTCACTCCCGAGAGTATTGGTGTTGGCTTGAAACCAACTTGGCAGCCTTATGTCTGATTGCAATGCAAAAACTAAAATCAAAAAAAAAAAAGAAGAAAGAAACCAAATAATCCATAGAAAAACATCCGCCTGCACGCCTGAACGGTAGTCCATACGTAACAACCACCTCCAACTCACACTTGCATGTAACCAAAATATTTTTGCATTTGCACATTTGACCAGACAAACATGCGACGAATCGACCATTCACCGAATTTGATTTCCAGTTCATTGATGTCCATAGTTAGATTGACCATAAACAGCTGGTAGTTTTTTAGTTAAGAGACTTATATGTATAAAGATAGAATGGTTACATATAGACAGACATTAGGGTGGATTTGAGTTGATGTTAAGACCGATTGGGCTTAACTTTCAGATTGTTATCAGTGGAAAAAAGTTGAATTTCGATTTCTTGAAAATTGGGAAGACTTGATAATTGAGTTTTATAATTTTGGGAAAATCAACTTTTCGATTTTTTAAAATTGATTTTTTCCTTTTATGAGACTTTTCCAATTGATAATTGATGTATTTTTTTATGAGAACTTTTCTGTATTTTTTTATGAGAACTTTTATGAAACTTTTTTAGAATCTTTTTTTTTTTAATTTTTAACATTAGCAAGTAATTACGGCCGAAAGTTCGACCAGGTCAAATCTTATATACCCTCCACCATTGATTGCGTACAAAGTACTAGTAAAGGCTGTCATCCGCAATCGAATCGAGTCTATAAATAATTATAAACCTATATGAACCAAATTTCGCATGGTAATTAGAAGGCCAAATGTCGGCCGTATCATATGAAATTTGTTCCTTCATGAGACTTCCGAAGTTAAATCTTGCGGGATCGGTTTATATGGAAGCTATATAGAATTATAAAACGATTTGGACATATTTTTGCAGGGTAATTAGAGGGCATTTACTAACATCACTTACCAACTTTCAACCGGATCGGATGTAATTTATCCTTCCAAGAGGCCCCGTAAGCAGAGTTGCCACAGTTGGTAGAATTCTACCAAAAATGGTAGATTTTTTACTGTTAGGTAGATTGGTAGAATTCTTAATGTTTTGGTAGATTTTTGAAAATCATCCTCAACTGAGAGGCACTTATAGAAATAAAAGGTTGGCTATAGAAATAAAGTGTTGACAAATTTTTCTATAGAAGTAACATTTTGACAAAATTCCCTATAAAAATAAAAAAATCAATACAAATAAAATTTTGAAAAATTCTCTAAAGAAACAAAATTTTTACAAAATTTTGTATAAAAATAAAATGTTTACAAAATTTTGTTTAGAAATAAAATTTTTACATAATTTTCTATAGAAATAAAATTTTTACATAATTTTCTATAGCAATAAAATTGTGAGAAAATTTTCTATAGAAATAAAATTTTGAGAAAATTTTCTATAGAAATAAAATTTTGAGAAAATTTTCTATAGAAATAAAATTTTGAGAAAATTTTCTATAGAAATAAAATTTTGAGAAAATTTTCTATAGAAATAAAATTTTGAGAAAATTTTCTATAGAAATAAAATTTTGAGAAAATTTTCTATAGAAATAAAATTTTGAGAAAATTGTCTATAAAAATAAAATTTTGACAAAATTTTCTACAGAAATAAAATTTTGAAAAAATTTTTTATAGAAATAAAATTTTGAGAAAATTTTCTATTGAAATAAAATTTTGAGAAAATTTTCTATAGAAATAAAATTTTGAGAAAATTTTCTATAGCAATAAAATTTTGAGAAAATTTTCTATAGAAATAAAATTTTGAGAAAATTTTCTATAAAAATAAAATTTTGAGAAAATTTTCTATAGAAATAAAATTTTGAGAAAATTGTCTATAGAAATAAAATTTTGAGAAAATTTTCTATAGAAATAAAATTTTGAGAAAATTGTCTATAAAAATAAAATTTTGACAAAATTTTCTACAGAAATAAAATTTTGACAAAATTTTTTATAGAAATAAAATTTTGACAGAATTTTCTATAGAAATAAAATTTTGACAAAAATTTCTATAGAAATAAAATTTTGACAAAAATTTTATATAGAAATAAAATTTTGACAAAAATTTTATATAGAAATAAATTTTAACAAAAATTTCTATAAAAATAAAATTTTTTAAAAATTTGCATATAGACCCAAATTGAAACAACTCACCCTGCCGGACTATGAAAATGTGGATTGGCCGACACTAAAAAATATGTATAGTCAGGCTTGTAAGAGGGGTATCTGGCATTTTGTATGACAGATACCCATGTAAAGTAATTGATTTGGACGAAAAAGCAGCATGCGTTAATATCAGGCTAACGCAAAAGTAGAAAAAAATTTCTATAAAAATGACATTTTTACATAATTTTCCATATAAACAAATTTTTACAAAATTTTCTACAGAAATAAAATTTTGAGGAAATTTTCTATAGAAATAAAATTTTTACAAAATTTACAATAGAAATAAAATTTTGACAAACTTCAAAATAATTTGGTAGATTTCTGGTAAGATTTTTTTAATTATTCTAAACTATTTTTGGCACGAGTGGCAACCGTGCCCGTAAGACAAATCGGGGAATCGGTTTAGATGAGAGCTAACATATAATCGTTGTATCGCTCTATGTTGAATAATAAAAACGAACTTTGACAAAAAAATGTGTTTTTCTTTGTTAGACCGGGGACTTATCAGCCAACCTGTTAGCTTGTGCCGTTTTGAAGTTGCCGTAATTTCAACAGACGGACGGACGGTCGAATTTTTCAACATGAAAAGTCGATTCTTTGATAAGAGTCGATTAGGGATAGTAATGAAAATAATAAAAACGACTTTTTGAATTTTTCAAAATTTGGAAAATTCGAATTTTCGACTTTTTTCGAAGTTTGAAAATTTTAGACTATACGATTATTCCGACTATGGACGCTGCATAAAACGTTAAAACGAGCTACATCACGGCCAATCGAATTTGTACAAAATAAAAAGAGGATTTATCGATTAGATTCAATTTGAGATTGTAATTAGAAAAAATTGACTTTTTCTGTATTTGAAAAATACACTTTTTTTTGTCATTTCGATATATACAAAATGTAGAAAATTCTACTTTAGAAGACGACTTTTGATGAAATTTCATGACCAATCTTTTTTCAACTTTGCAATGGGACTTCAAGTTTTTGAAAATTTATGTAACATAAAGTAAATAATTTAAAAATTAAAAACAATATATTAATATTATTTAAAAATTTATTTAAATTATATTTGTGAAAAACAAGCCTTCCCTATTAAATAAACAAACAATCATATTTGTGTTTATGTTATAGATTATGGTCTTCCTTTCATCCTTAATGGGAAATTTTGAATTTTACTTGCAGTTTATGCATTTCAAAAGTGTTATGAATATCCTATTTAATTATAACCCTACACCATAATGGTCAGAGTATAGTAGAGAATTGAATCAAGCTGAAGTATTGATCCTACACTGAAAAAAATATTGTCGTGAGGCCCAAGATTTCATGTCCTTAAAATACGAATGCAAATTTTGCTTACCATAGAAGAGGCATTTCTCTAATATAATGTTTTTTCCTTGTCCAAAAGTCGATAAACTTTTCAATGAAGTCGTATTGTCCTTATAATTAAGTGATTTTACTTAAAAATGGGTATCATAACATGAAAGAAAAAATTTTTGGGGTGAAGTCAACTTGACGTTAATAATTCAGAAAAATTCTTTAAATTTTATGAAATTGTCTTTAAATTTGTTGTCTTTTTGCATCTTGACTACAAAGCAAAAAATCGTTCAAAAATAGGACATGTTTTTCAACACTTTATTTTAAAGATATTTTTTACTTGAAACATAGCATAATTTCTACTGGAAGTCGAGTCTTAATTTGGAAAATAAAGTTGTCGTTAACTCGTTTTTAAAGGACTTTAATAGCATATGAAAAAAAGCTGAAAAAACGAAAAATCAAAATTTGCTTCCTAGAAGCAAGTATACAAAACCCAAATTTAAAAGAGAATTGTGTCTTAAAAGTATCCTCACCTGTATTCTCCGCTTCTTTGGCTCGGAATCGATAACAAAATTGTTACAGTAAAGACAAAATCTTTGAACCGCGCATGCTTTTTTTTTCAGTGTAGATATTGTTATGAGTCAAGCATTGGACATCTATACTATTATCTACCTATACGTCCATTGCTCCATCGAATCAAGATAATCTTAATTTTTTATATCTGTCCGGGAAGACGTGGCTTCCAATATTCTAGACTTTTTGAAATATCACCATCGAAATCAAAATTTCAGAGGAATTAGATGCTGGTGTTGCATTAAAGAACCGGTCTTTTTTATATTCGGCTAGGATGAGGTCCTTCCCTATCATACGAAATCACAAAAAAAAATTAACTACTATGATCTTCTAGACAATTATAGAAATTAATTTTTATTTTATTTAGTGAAGTAGAAGGTGGGCTTGTAGTAAAAAGGGCGTTCTCATTTTCTCTCTTTCCCTTAAAATATTCTGGAAAGGTACAGTGTGGTCTCGTGACCAATATTCGGAACTTAATTTTGATTTTTTGAGAGGGCAAAGGAAATGCCCTTAGTTGTCAGTGTAGTGTTCTTAAAAATTTATAAGAAACCTAGATGGTGGATATAAATCCAAAAATTGGGATCCCGTTTTTTATATTTGGAATAATCTTCTTTTTACAATGTATTCATTTTATGAAATATCTGAAAAATCTCTATAAACACTGATTTAGTAGTTTTCATATAGGGTATCATATAATCGGATCCGCTTGACTTGAAATCTTGCTCTTTTGTAATTGTGTTTGCTCAAAGAAAAATTTATATGAAGTGTAAACATATTTATATGTAATATTTGCACACTTCTATACATTTAAAGATTATAATATTTATTTAACAAATGGGTTTCTTTAAATTTTTCTATTATCAACGATTAAAGTGATGAAAAACTAACAAAGAAATAATATAGCAATTAAAAGAAATGTATGGATTTAAAACACAAAAGAAATTTATAAGAAATTTGTTATAGAAATCAAATAATTGAAGCAAAGATTTAAACAAAATAATCTATAAATTAACTGAGATAATGAAAATATTAAATTGAGATTAAACACGCACAGAAAAAACATGTTTGGACATGATTGCCGCATCCATTTAATGCTTATTTAGAGTATGTAATGGTCGCGAAAACCATGTATTTTGTCTTTGTAAAATAATTTTCGAGCGGAGAAAAATATATGTTGGCAATAAGCATTTAAATGGTTCTCAAATGCCGCAAATATGTTCTATTATTTAAATGATAGAATTTGAGACCATTATATGGTCAGGAAAATCATGTACCTGACCATTCAATTTTTTTTATTTTTTTGCAGAGAAAAAAGTATTTTTATAGTTTACGTATAGACATGTCTACAACCATTACATGGCCATAAAGACCATGTACATTGTTTTCGTGACCATTTAATGTTTTAATTTTTTGCAGCGACAAGAATTTTATAAAAACATTGAGCAGGTACACACGATTTTCATTTTGCGCGTCATTCGTGTGTCGATTGTTTCTTGGAATGGACGGAGAATACGGATTTACTGAGTTTTGTGTTAATTTATTTATTCAGAAGTGACACGTGGTTTTCTGTGAACACAAAAAAGGAAAGTGTAATTGAAAAATGTACCTGTTTTTTGCTCTGCATTTTGCTATATGGATCATTTATTTTTATTTGCAGTTACATGACGTCTGCGTTTGTACATTTGATGGGCACGATGTAAATATGAAATAATTACTTATTGTTGAAATTGAAATAAAATAGAGTGTGTAAAAATATATGATGTTTGCTTGAACGGCATTATAAATACAAATGAATTTTATTTATAAATAAATAAAAACAAATAAATAAAGTTAATTTTGTGTTTTCTTTTCTCAAGTGGCGTCCTTTTTTCGACGACGAAAAAAGTTTTTTCATAAAGATCAAAACATTTTAGGTTGTGACCATGTTCTTTTAACTGGAAGAAAAACATTTTGAATGAATACCAAAACATTTTAAATCGTGACCATTGTCTTTTAATGGAAACAAAATTCTTTTTATCAATATAATAACATTTTAGATGAGGACAATTGTATTTTTCTTAGAAACATGTTCACTGAGCCAACATGGTTGCAGGTTAAAATGTTACATGGTCGCCGCAAAAATAGCTGCTATCATATTATTTTGCTCTTTGAATATGATTGTGACAATCATGTTTCTTCTCTGCGTGAAGATAAAAAAGGTTCAATTATATAAATATTTTGTGGGCTTTGCATTTTTGGTTTAATATTGTTAACTTTATTTTTACTTACGAGAATGGAATTTCGATAATTAGGATATTTATCCTAATTTTAATTTTATAGAAACTGGATTTAAAGCTACATACATAGCTTCCCCCAAAAATTGCAGGACTTTAAAGAAGGTGCATCTTTGCATCGGAATCAGTAGGGAAATCCTTAAGGGAAGGTCAAAAACTTTGGATCAAAGAAACATTTGGTATAGGCCTCATATGAACTACACGCAAAAAAATAATTCTTTCCTCCCAAACGAAATTTTAGACAAACAAAGTTCGTTTCTCATTTGCTTTTCGCTGTAAGGAAGTGTATTTGGAAGAAAAGTATATTCTTTTTGTGATAAACGTTTATTCTTTTCCAGGATGTAAAAACAATTTCATAAAGACTAGCTCAAAAAAAAAAAAAACATTATTTTCTTGCTAATTGCATTGTCTCTCACATCTTTCTCACATCCACGAGGATTTTTAGTTCTTAACACCTTTTCCTGTAATACCAACAATGTAGAAGAAATTATACGATTTTATAAATTTTTAAAATTTTTTTTTACCCTTCGCCTGGACGGAGAATCGAACCGCGGACCATGCACATTGTAAGCCAACACACTAACCACTGAGCTATGTACCTGTTATGGTCATCAATAGATAAATATCCATATAAGTTATATTTATATAGCATAGCTTGCGGCGCCCACGAACCGAATAAACAAAGTTTATTTAACAGAAACAAACAGTTAGTTTGGCACCGTGGAGCAGTGGTAGCTACGTCTGACTCTCATGCCAAGGGTCGTGGGTTCGATCCCTGCTTCGGCCAAAGTTTTTTTTTTGCTTTTGTTTTTTTTTTACATATATTCGGAAGATTCCGAAAAAATGTTCAACATTACATTGTACTATATTAAATTTTGAACTGTAAAATGTGTCTTATTAAAGACCTAAAGTCAGAAAAGAACAGTGTTTGATATAAACGAAATGGACTGTGTTGTTATTTCAAAAATAACTTTTTTTATTGAAAAAATAAAAATTTTGTAACAAACGAATTTTTTTGGTGATAAAAGTTTAAAATTTTCGAAGCAATTCAAAAAACTCTAACAAAAGAAAAACGTTTTCGGTACACGTTTTCCAAACGTTTTTTTTCTTTGCGTGTAGTAATTTAGAAGACAATCTCAAGAAGTTTGAAGATACCTTGTCAAGGGCAACAGTTACCAAAACCCAAGTTATATACTATCAAATGGTGGGAAAAACGTACAATTTGGCCGGGCCAAACTTTCGGGCATATATACTTGTTATTTGTTTTTAATTTATACATTTTTTTATTATTTTTATAATATTACACTTTCCAAATGTACAACAATTTTATTTTTTTCCAAAAATTTCAATGAAATTAAAATTTTTATACATATTAAGTTTTGCAAATAACGTCAACACCACAATCATCCATCTATATTCATTAACATAACACAACAAATGCAATGTCACACACACATATATGTATCCATGTACACATGTATGTGCTAATGCACATCAACAATCAATGATTTCATATTTTTATATATATTTCGATGATTCTATTATGGCTTTTATTGATATGTGAATATAATCAAATGTTTAGTATTCTGCTGACACTGACTGCAAATAAGAAAAACAAAAAAAAAACACAAACGCGGTCACCTGTGGGTTACGTGAATGTGGGGGCGATTCTATTAATGTCCAATGAGGGACAAACACGGAGAGTTTAAAACCAGTTGTATTTTAAATATAATTATTATTATTATTGTTTTTGGTATGAATTCACACATACCACAGATGAGGTTTGTCTTTTACTTATCAATGAAAACAAAAATATACAACGAACGATAGATTAAAATTCAACAAAATTATTGCAAATAAATGAATCGGAGAAAATTAATTTTAATGGAATTTATGCACTATACTAAAAGCAATATTTTAAAATTGAATGTGGTATTTTTGATCATTGTATGGTGTTTCCATATTTTGTTTATTAAAGCGAAGAAATTAAAAAGCCATAAAAACAAATTTGAATAAAAATTTGTTAGCACAATTGTGGTAGTTAATAATTTAATTTTTATTAAACCAATCATTTGATTATAATAAAATTTTAATTATCTTCTATCATCTATCTAATCATATGTGATTTACTAAAATTAGTCAGATTTTTTTGGAATCGACTGAAATATTAGTCCAACGAAAGAAATATTGACCTAAAGATTATGCCAGTTATTTGTAATACACAAAATTTATGCTTGATATAGATGAAATCGACTTTTGAATGGGGGGTCTAGAATAAAAATATTTTTATGTACTCGAAAATAAAATATTTGTAATAAACAAATTGTTTTGGTGATAATGCTTTTCGGACATGCAGTGGATAAGGATCAGACATTGTGCCCTTCGCCTTCTTCGGAGTAGGGATGCAAAAATCGAAGTCTACTTTTTACAATCTTCAAATTCCACTAATCGAAACTAACTAGTTTTGAAAATATAGTTATATCGATTTTTTTTGAGAAAATTGGCTAATTGGCTTTTGTGAATTTTGTGAAATTCATCAAAAAACGAGCTTCATGATGTTAAAAGTTTGCTTTTCAATGATCGCCAAAGTTGAAATGTCGATATTTGTCCACATTTGAAAGAACCGAAGGGTTGCCTTTGCAAAAGTCGAATATTCGACTTGTTCAAAAAAAAAAAAAAAAAAAAAAAAAAACAAGTATATACGGCCAGGCCGAAACTAAAGATTGCGACTGTGGTAATAACAAGTTGTCTGATAAGTCCCCGGTCTGACACATAGATGGCGTCGCTGGTATTAAATGCATATTATTTTTATATAGTACCCACTGATTCGTGTCCACATTTGACGTCTGTAAGTCAATTAGTTTGTGAGATAGAGCGTCTTTTGTGAAACAACTTTTGTTATTGTGAAAAAAAATGGAAAAACGGAATTTCGTGTTTTGATAAAATACTGTTTTCTGAAAAAAAAAAAAAACGGTGGAAGCAACAACTTGGCTTGATAATAAGTTTCCGGACTCTGCTCTAGGGAAATCAACAATCTTTGATTGGTATGCAAAATTCAAGCGTGGTGAAATGAGACGGAGGACGGTAGTGGACGCCCGAAAGAGGTGGTTACCGAGGAAAACATCAAAAAAATCCACAAAATAACCGTAAAATGAAGTTGATCGAGATAGCAGAGGCCTTAAAGATATCAAGGGAACGTGTTGGTCATATCATTCATCAATATTTGGATAAGCGGAAGCTCTGTGCAAAATGGGTGCCGCGCGAGCTCACATTTGACCAAAAACAACAACGTGTTGATGATTCTGTTAACTCGTAATACACCCGAGTTTTTCCGTCGATATGTGACAATGGATGAAACATAGCTCCATCACTACACTCCTGAGTCCAATCGACAGTCGGCTGAGTGGACAGCGACCGGTGAACCGTCTCCGAAGCGTGGAAGGACTCAAAAGTCCACTGGCAAAGTAATGGCCTCTATTTTTTTGGGATTCGCATGGAATAATTGTTATCGATTATATTGAGAAGGGAAAAACCATTAACAGTGACTATTATATGGCGTTATTGGAGAGTTTGAAGGACGAAATCGCGGCACAACGGTCCCATATGAAGAAGAAAAAAGTGTTGTTCCACCAAGACAACGCACCGTGCCACAAGTCATTGAGAACGATGGCAAAAAATTCATGACTTGGGCTTCGAATTGCTTTCCCACCCACCGTTTTCTTCAGATCTGGCCCCCAGCGACTTTTTCTTGTTCTCAGACCTCAAAAGGATGCTCGCAGGGAAAACATTTGGCTGCAAAGAAGAGGTGATCGCCGAAACTGAGGCCTATTTTGAGGCAAAACCGAAGGAGTACTACCAAAATGGTATCAAAAAATTGGAAGGTCGTTATAATCGTTGTATCGCTCTTGAAGGGAACTATATTGAATAATAAAAACGAATTTTGACAAAAAAAATGTGTTTTCTTTGTTAGACCGGGAACTTACCAGCCAACCTGTTACTCACCTATGGCCAGGTCTCTTAAAATTTCTTAACACCGTCTTCTAACTTGTAAGTTAGTCCATACGTGGTACATCTTAGGCAAAAAGGTATATATAGGGTAGTCTACAAATAATTACGAACCGGTATGAACCTTTGTGCGGTCATTACACTAAAACAAAAATTTACTTGCATCCAAAGATTTTGACCTTCCTTTAAAGATTTTCGTATTGATTCCGAGCCAAAGGTGCGGCTTCTTTAGCATAAAGGAATTTTTTTAGCGACCGATCTGGCTTTAAATCTAGGACCAATAAAATTAAAATTAGGATACAGATCTCATTTATCAAATTTGCATTCTCTTTTCACGGTTTATAAATGAGTATCCATACATTCCCCACCTTGTGTTGGTTGATCATTTTTCTTACCCTACACTCAAAAAAAAAGTTTACTTGGATCCAAAGATTTTGGCCTTCCCTTAAGGATTTTGGTATTGATTCCGAGCCAAAAACAAAGAAATTTTTTAGGGACTTATCTGGCTTTATATCTAGGACCAATAAAATTGAAATTAGAATACATACCTCATTTATCAAATTTGTTGTCTCTTTTCGCGGTTTATTAATAGAGGTACTCACGTACAAGCAAATGTCAGTTTAAAAATCCAAATTATAATGTATACTTCAATGTAAAAAATATTTTCTTAATTCAAAAAAAAAAAACTTTAAACCAAAGACGTTAAATCCTCAAAATAAGTCTTAGCCTATATTTGCAGCTTTTTTGTCTTAAATCTAAAGATTCAATATTTCAGTTAATTTAAGGGCAAATTCTTTAAATCAAAAATGTGTTTCTTTACGTTAGGGAAAATTAACCTTAGTTCAAAGACATGCGACTTTAACGGTGGGATGCAAATTTACAAAATTTGTTTCCTATATTTAATGAAAAACATTTTTGAAGCTAAGATTATAAACTTTGTTTTTATTAAAATTTTCATTATTTTAAAGAAATTTGTCTTTAACATTTTGTAAATTTTGCATCCTTAAATTAGGTTGCGTAATCTTTAATATCACGTAAATATTTTTTTTTTAGTGTAGAGAGCCACAATTGAAATATGGGGGTCGCTTTATATGGGAGATACATATATAGGCTATATATAATTATGAACCGATATGGACTAATTTTTGCATGGTTGTTAGTAACTTACACAAATATAACAATTCAACTGAATCGTATGAAAAAAGGCTCCAAACCTCCAAAAGGCTCCAAAACAAATCTGAGGATCGGTTTATATGGGGCTATATATATTTATGGACCGATATGGATCAATTTTGGCATGGTTGTTAGAGACCACATACTAACACCAGGTACAAAATTTCAACCGGATTGGATGAAATTTGCTCCTCCAAGAGGCTCCGGAGGTCAAACATGGGGATCGGTTTATATGGGGGCTATATATATAATTATGGACCTATATGGACCAATTTTTGCATGGTTGTTAGAGACCATATACTAACACCACATACCAAATTTCAACCGGATCAGATAAATTTTGTTCCTCCAAAAGGCTCCGGAGGTCAAATCTGGGGATCGGTTTATATGGGAGCTATATATAACTACGGACCGATATGGACCAAATTTGACATGATTATTAGAGACTATATATGTACAACACGTACCAAATTTCAACTGGATCAGATAAATTTTGTTCCTCCAAGAGGCTCCCCAAACCAAATCTGGGGGTCGGTTTATATGGGGGCTATACGTAAAAGTGGTCCGATATGGCCCTTTTGCAATACCATCCGACCTACATCAATAGCAACTACTTATGCCAAGTTTCAAGTCGATAGCTTGTTTCGTTCGGAAGTTAGCGTGATTTCAACAGACGGATCGACTCAGAATTTCACCAGAATATATACTCGTACTTCATGAGGTCTTTGAGCAATATTTCGATGTGTTACAAACGCAATGACAAAGTTAATATACCCCCATTCTATGGTGGAGGGTATAAAAAAAAAGAAAACACGTCTATAAAAGTTTTTATTTTTGTGTGTAGTTGGATAGGTTGAACGATAAAAACTTGAAAATCCTATACTATAACATATCTATAGTGTGGCTGATATATAGTACACCAAAGTAAGGATCTATATTTGTTTAAATTTATTGTTTAAAAACTAAAATGTAGGAAATAACGTAAAATTTTATAATCAGTTTAGATTTCTTCGAAGTGACTACCCTTTGCACGAATTATGGAATTCAAATGGCCAACAAAGCCATCACACGCTGCACGAAAGTAGATGTGCGGTATTTTGGGCCATTTCCGGCGAAACGCCGTCTTGAGAAGATCATAAACTAGCTTTGTGCGGTAGGAATGAAGAGAAGATCTTCCTCTTGAAGCCATTCTTGGTTGGCGCGTGCTGAGTTCTATTGGAATGTCCATGGCCTGTGGCTAAAATATCTTCCTGCCAAAGGCTGACTTAAGAGTGTTTTTACTATAATATTCGGAATTTGTTTTGACCCTACAGTCGATGAGTACAAGCGGGAACAGACCATCGGCCGTTATGTTGGCCCACGCTATTATTATTAGCGGCGCTTGAGTTCTGGGCCCAATCGAATGTGTACATTTTCAGCTCACATCTTTGGCAAGTAAATCGATCATTTTTGTTTTTCATAAACTAATCAATTTGGAATGGATTATCTTCGGAGAAACCCAAATTCGGTAACTGATCACTTTCGTGCAAGCGAAGCAGCTCCTTGGCTCTTTCCAGTTTTCTTGTTGTGTTTCGATGAGCTCCATAATCGTAGAAAGGCCTCTGGTGGGAGGGTTTAGCCCCTACAGAAACAATTTAACAGTTCAGCTCACAAGTCAATTAAAAGATCAAATTGCTTTTGTAACTCTGTACACAAAAAATGAACTGTAACAGGAACAAATATGACAGTTGATGTCAGATGAGCAGTTTTACATATGCCACCCTGTAATTGATAGATACATTTTTATAAATAAATGAACATATGGGCTTATGAAGCCTGAAAACAGGATGCCTGTACTACATCAAGTTAGTAAAAATTTTAAACAAAGCAAATTCTCCTTTGCATTTAAAAGTTTTTCTCTTAGTGTATATACAACTCGTAGAGAATAATTATTTATTGTTATATTTCTATTACTCTTTATTGCACTGCCATTATGAATAAAACATATAAAAACTCAAGACAACATCACGATAACACAAAACTTTATTAATAAATAACTATGTGAATTTTTCTTTTGTCAAAAATGGAACACAAAATATAGTTCACATACATTTAAAACTAAATCATGGCAGGGTTTCCGTTTTCGCCCATGAGGAATGATAAATATTCATTATTTGTTCAGTGTTACGAATGTAATGAGCCAATGTGACAGACTCTGAAATGAGTTACTTCCTTGTGATCAAAGAAAACAAACAACAACACAAGGCCATCATTGAATTCATTTCCCATATATATGAAAAATTATGCTATACTATTTTGTTCATTGAGTTTTTTTTTTTTGGTGGCAAAATATTTCCCTGATTATAAATATAAATAAATAACTGTACAAAATTAATGTAGCTCATGGAGAAACTGTTATGTAGCCTAGGTTAAATTAAGTTCCTTGGATGGAATTAAATATTAAGTTAAGTTGAATACTAAGTTAATATATTATTGAGAGTTCGCTGAACCGTTAAATTCCTGTAGGTTCTTTTAACAACACTCAAAAATTACTACTATCCGCAGATTGTGACCTTTTTTAATGGCTTTGGTATCATTTCCGAGTCAAAAATGAGGTATCTTTAAAATAAAGACATTTTTTGGGAAGCTATATAGCTTTTAAGCAATGCTCTATATAATTGAAAATAGGATACAGATCTCATTTATCAAATTTTCATTCTCGTTTTTCGATATATCACCAAAACAATTAATGTTGATATATAGCATCTAATACCCATGCAAATATTGGTCCAAATAGGTCCATAATTATATATAGCCCCCATATAAACCAACCCCCGGATTTGACTTCCGAAGCCTCTTCGAGGAACAAATTTCATCCGATCCTGTTGAAATTCGGTACGTGGTGTTTATATATGACCTCTAATGTCCATGCAAAAATTGGTCCAACTAGGTCCATAATTATATATAGCCCCCATATAAACCGATCCCCAGATTTCCGAAGCCTCTTGGAGGAACAAATTTCATTCAATCCTGTTGAAATTCGGTACGTGGTGTTTATATATGACCTCTAATATCCATGCAAAAATTGGTCCAACTAGGTCCATAATTATATATAGCCCCCATATAAACGGATCCCCAGATTTGACTTTCGGAGACTCTCGGATGAGCAAATTTCATCCAATTCGGTTGAAATTTGGCATGTGGTGTTAGTATATCGTCTCTAACACCCATGCAAAAATTGCTTCATATCGGTCCATAATTATATATAGCCCCCATATAAACCGATCCCCAGATTTTACCTCCGGAGCCTCTTGGAGGGGCAAGTTTCATCCGATGGGGTTGAAATTGTGTGTGTTGTGTTAGCATATGAACTCTAACCCCATGCAAAAGTTGGCGAAATCGGTTCATAATTGTATATAGCTCCCATATAAATCGACCCCCATATATCTCTTCAGGCTCTCTAATTGCCACGCAACAGTTTATATCGGTTCGTAATTATTTATAGACTCCCCTATATATACCGATCAAGAACTGAATTATATACACATTACTGAAACTGAATTATATACATATTTAATCGGTCTTTTTTGTCTAATATATATCCCGTATGGACCAACTTACAGTTTAGAAGGCGATGTTAAGAAGTTTTAAAATACCTTCGGTATTACCACAGCCCAAGTAATTCGTTTGTGGATGACAGTCTTTCGTAGAAGTGTCTACGCAATCCATGGTGGAGGATATGTACAAATCCAAATTATAACAGACACCTAAATGTACAACTCATTCCTAAAAACTCTATAAACAAAAGATGCAAAATCATTAAAATACATCTTAGCTTTCGGATGGTTTTGTACTTTTAATCATTTAATCATTTATAAATACGATTTCTTAAAAAATTGGGTTTCTTTATTTTTAGGAAAATTTTCTTTAATTCAAAAACATGTGCATCTAACGGAAAGACCCAAGTAGCCAAAATTCGTGACCTAATGAAAACAACTTTGAAGCAAATCTTATAAACTTTCTTCTAAATAAAAGTTATTTTTTAAGAAATTTGTCCTTAATATTAATAATAGTTCAGATTATATCAATAATTTTTTGCTGTGAATAATTTTCAAAAAAATACCATCTATTAAACTCTACTCAATTCCACGTTACAATCTATCGAAATATCAGTATTATTTTGTTTAATATCCCGTTTGTAAATCTAAACAAGTCTGTCTATCAGAAAAAATCCGCAAAATATGTTCGCTTAAAAAAAAACTTCATTGCATTTGAAAATCATTAAATTAAACCCGAATGCATAATCTTCTGTACCCTTCACCATGGATTAAGTACAAAGTTCTACTAAAGACTGTCATAGCGTTTTATTTTTTTTTTTTAAATGTCTTAACACTTCCAACATATTCTCACTTGTAAGTTGGTCCATATGGAGTATATATTAGAGATGGACCAATCTTCACATAGTAGCAAGAGGACATATACTGATATCGCACACCAAATTTCAGTCGAATCTGATGAAATTTGACCAATTTGATTTGGCCAATCTTGCGATGCGGTACACTCGAAGTGACATAGTTAGTAAACGTCCCATGTTATGATGGAGAGTGTACAAATTAAGTGAATTAGTTAATGTTCGAGTTTTTCTTCTAAAGTAACTATTATGTTATACTCAACATTGAAATTTGATTAATATCGGTGTTTATTACTTCTCGATAATTTCTCCACAATTGAAATACTATTAAATATTTTCTATCTTATTATTATTGATTATTGATCTTTTGGATATATTTTTAAACGAATCATAGTGAAAATATTTGTCTCCGATATTTGAAAATTTCTAACTTTTAAATGTGTGCAATTTACTGCAGCTCATTACTATTCAAATGAGCTTCAGCAAATTATAATTAGGTATACACACATTTCAAAACTCATTGCATTTTTCCCAAACATGTATGGAGAGGCAACTCGTACACATATACATTGGAATGATGAATGTTTATTAGATGGGCCCTTACTAAAATAGGAATTGTGTTAGATTAATTGTTAAAACACCAGAAGTATAAGGTAGTCCAGTGTCCCATTTGGTGTCACTCACTTCCAATTTTTTCAGACGATTGTCTAACACATCAGAAGTTTATTTTGATAAATAATATATTAAAACACTCGCTTGGTTATATTTACTAAAAAATCGATTCATTAAAAGTCTATGTATGAGGTTATGATATGAGGAAAGCAAATTGGAATAAGTAGACGAATTAATTAAATAAAATGGTAGCTATTCATGGCTATTTGGTAGATGGATCCAAACTTCCTTGATAAACTCTCCTACTGTCTAGCATTGTCCTGATGGAAGATGAAGGCTTTCTATTAATCCGTTGTCGTTGTTGTTGTTGTTGTAACAGTTTATGCGATTTCATCCAATTTTATGTTATACGCTTTGGTACTTCAGCTTGTGGACAGATCGAGGAACTCTGCGACTAAGGTGGGGTGTTTCCAAAGAGATCTGGTGGTAATTCGGGTTGGGTTAGCTGGGCAAGAGAAAAGATGACGCGTGTGGTGTGGCCCTTGGCAAATTGGCAATACGAGTACGTCAGCTACGTTGCTATCAATCACTGATAAGTAGGAATTGAGACTGCTGCACTTGCCTGATCTTATTTGGGCAAAAACTACCTTGGTCTGCCGTGGGAGGTCTCTTTCTTCTGGTGCTATGGGCGGTGGTCGGACTCCATCAATAGAACAACAGTGTACATGTACTATTGATCCGTTCTTTTGATTGCTGTTTTCAAGCTCTTCATAAAGTTCGACAACGCTGGAACTGCTAGTGTGAAGTTTAGATTAGATATAACCCGCTTGCCCATAGGTTCAATCCCAGTATCGACCAACGCCTACAACGACTTGCAGCCGTTGTTTATCAGCTCGCCAAAATGCTGGACACATTTTTGAGTATCACGCATCACTCATTATTAGAGAGACACAATGGACTGAATAGTCTAAGTTAGCCTAAAATAAGTAGTTGTTAGCCCGTTTCTTTCCAATTTCTCCAAGCACCGTGGTGCAATGGTTAGCATGCCCGCCTTGCATACACAAGGTCGTGGGTTCGATTCCTGCTTCGACCGACCACCAAAAAGTTTTTCAGCGGTGGATTATCCCACCCCAGTAATGCTGTTGACATTTCTGAGGGTTTCAAAACTTCTCTAAGTGGCCGTTCGGACTCGGCTATAAAAAGTAGGTCCCTTGTCATTGAGCTTAACATGGAATCGGGCAGCACTCAGTGATAAGAGAGAAGTTCACCAATGTGGAATCACAATGGACTGAATAGTCTAAGTGAGCCTGATACATCGGGCTGCCACCTAACCTAACCTAAGCACTCAACATAACTTTTAGAGGCGTCAATCCTGGCTTTGTGATCATTTGTTGTGCTTCGCCAAGAGCACACCATGATCCTTTTAGCACATTGTTGTCGTATTTGATCCAATCATCTTCTGCTACCATTCGCTTCGATTTCATTTCGTTTTAGCAAAGAACCGCAGATGTTATCGCTCCTTAACATTTTTCACAGACAGATGCATGAGGTACCCAAACAGCGAACTTGTCAAACTTTTTAAATTGGTTCAACACTATTTGAAAAAGGAATGTTTAGTTCCTTGAAGATGTCATGGCTACTTAAGTCTCACATGTGGTCCATCATGGCGAGGTTCATTTCTCTCATCGAAATTTTCAGAACGGAAGCGAGCGAGGAAATGTTGTTCAACTAACATCATCTCCGTAAACTTCACAAATTTCATTCTTGCCTTTCTTATAAAAAAAAACAAGTATATACGGCCGTAAGTTCGGCCAGGCCGAATCTTATGTACCCTCCACCATGGATTGCGTAGAAACTTCTACGAAAGACTGTCATTCACAATCGAATTACTTGGGTTGTGGTATCTTAAACCTTCTTAACATCGTTTTCTCAATTGTGATTTAGTCCACACGTGGTATTTATTAGACAAAAATTATGTATAGTTAAGTCTACAAATAAATACAAATCGATATGAACTTTTTGCACGTAGGTAGTCAGAATTGAAATATAGGGGTCGCTTATATGGGGGCTATATACAAGTATGAACTTGATATGGACTAATTTTTGTGTGATTGGGGATCGATTTATCTGAGGGCTATATATAACTATAGACCGATGTGGACCTAGTTAGGCATGGTTGTTAACGCCCATATACTAGCACAATGTACCAAATTTCAACTCACTCGGATGAAATTTGCTCCTCCAAGAGGGTTCAAAACCAAATCTCGGGATAGGTTAATATGGGGGCTATATGTGATTATGGACTAATTTGGACCACTTTTGGCATGCTTGTTGAATATCATGTACTACCACCACGTACCAAATTTCAACCAGATCGGATGAATTTTGCTTCTCCAAGAGGCTCCGGAGGTCAAATCTGGTGATCGGTTTATATGGGGGCTATATATAATTACGGAACGATGTGGACCAATTTTTGGATGGTTGTTAGAGACCATATACTAACATCATGTACCAAATTTCAACCGAATCGAATGAATTTTGCTCTTCCAAGGGGCTCCGGAGGTCAAATCTGGTGATCGGTTTATATGGGGGCTATATATAATTATGGACCGATGTGGACCAATTTTCGCATGGTTGTTAGAGACCATATACTAACACCATGTACCAAATTTCACCCGTATCGGATGAAATTTGCTTCTCTTAGAGGCTCCACAAGCCAAATCGGGGGATCGTTTTATATGGGGGCTATATATGATTATGGACTAATATGGATCACTTTTGGCATGGTTGTTAAAATCATATACTACCACCATGTACCAAATTTCAGCAGAATCGGATGAAATTTGCTTCTCTTAGAGGCCTCGCAAGTCAAATTTTGGAGTCCGTTTATATGGGAGCTATACGTAAAAGTGGACCAAAATGGCCCATTTGCAATACCATCCGACCTACATCAATAACAACTACTTGTGCCAAGTTTCAAGTCGATAGCTTGTTTCGTTCGGAAGTTAGCGTGATTGCAACAGACTGACGTACGGACATGCTCAGATCGACTCAGAATTTCACCACGACCCAGAATATATATACATTATGGGGTCTTAGAGCAATATTTCGATGTGTTACAAACGGAATGACAAAGTTAATATATCCTATGACAATGACAAAGTTAATATATCCTATGGTGGAGGGTATAAAAATCAAAATGTAGCGAAATTCCCAATTATTTTGTCACCTTTCCAATACTGGACATAGATGACTCCAACGACACCTATTGAAAGAAAACGAAAAGATTTTTTTCGACTACCCAATCTTATCGTCTAATATATATTACTGGGCAATATAACTGCATATTTTCTCATATCTACTTCTAAGTGAAAGTTTTTAAAATGTTCGAATATTCTGGTAATTACAAAAACTTCTTTTGATTTGAAATTTTAGCAATCTAAATTAATTTTAACAGATAAATAAGTGATTGTACCTAAACCTATCTTATATTCATAAAGTTTCCTCATCTCTAATATTTACCATTCGCATAGTTTTGAAAACATTTGCTATATTTGTGTTTGCATTTCAAGTAACGCGATAGTGCATATACTCGTATCGTTTAAAACCATGGATTTCATAGTGGGTGTTTTTGCTATTGCAGTCAATTTGGATATGCTTCAATTGCGTTTAGAAAATGTGTTATTATTAGAATAGAAAATATTTTTTTTTACATATATACAATAGTAATAACATGGGCTATAATATTTGTATATACATAATGTGGAATGTATTGCAACTTTATAGCAAACTGCTCTCGAATCAATCATATGAAATTAAAGTTAGCGGAAATGAAATTGTTATTAGTAATAAAAATGGAATTGATGATGTGCAAGATTGAAATTACGATACACATATAATTAAATTCATACTTCATGCTTTCCAAGAATATGTCATTAGAAATAAGAGTAAACATCTTTCATATGAATGAGTGCAGCACAATTTAATGTTGAGATATACACAGAAATATCGCCATGATTATTGAGTATATAATAAACTGCTGAAATTGTATTTAAATTTTATAAAAGTGTGGGAGTGATCACATGATTGGGTATGTTACAATTTGCACTAAGGTGGCTTCAAAATGGTGTCGAAATATTAGCGCAAAATTAATTGATGTGACCATAACCAACCCTTAAATACTGTAGTACGCCTTTTCTATATAAAGATAAATATGTTATTTACAATGTTTCCCTATTTTCCATTTCTCCTTTTTAGGTGCACGATTGGGCAACAGATTTTTGTGATGGCACCTGCCTATGTGCTTTGGTTGAAAATTTGCAGACCCGCCCTCTCAAACCAGCCTGGAATCGTCGTCCGGCCAATCAACATCACTATTTGGAAAATGTAGCAACAGCTTTAAAATCCATAGAAGCTGATCACATAAAACTTGTGAATATTGGCAATACGGATATAGTCAATGGCAATATTAAATTAATACTTGGTCTTATCTGGTCACTGATTGTTCGCTATCAAATTGGCCGAAGTAAATTCCCACCGAGAAAGTTAATGTTGGCTTGGTTGCAAGCAGCATTGCCCGAATGTAAAATAACCAATTTAACAACAGATTGGAATAGTGGTGTGAATTTGGCAGCACTTTTGGATTATTGTAAGCCAGGGTTGTTTCCCCATTGGCGCTCTATGGATCCCAGTCAAAGTGTTCGCAATTGCACAAATGCCATGAATTTGGCTCAAAGTGAATTTGGTGTGCCTAAAGTTTTGGAACCAGAATATTTGGCTTCACCATGGTTGGATGAATTGTCGGGTATGACATATTTGTCTTATTTCATGAAACCAGGTGGTCCTGGTTATAAGGCTACAATGAGATGGGTTAATACGCAGGTTAAAGATCCAGTACAAAATTTCACGGTAAGTTGATGGAGAATATTTAAAACAAAATCCAAAATAATTATTAGAAAATTAAAGAAATTATAATTTTTGGTTATTCTTAGATTTAAATATAAACTAAATTAAAAGAATAACAATAATTAAAATTGGAATTAAAATTGAATTGAATTTTTTATCGAAATTTATCTATTTCTTAATTAATTAAGTTTACAATAAGACTTAAAATTACAATTAAATTTGAAATAAACATTAAAATTAAAGAAAAAATTTAAATTAAGTTTAAAATAAAATGTATTATTAAAATAAAAATTAGATTAAATAAAATTTTAATTTAATTCGAAACAAACATTAAAATTAAAGAAAAAAATAAAATTAAGTTTAAAATAAAATTTAATATTAAACTAAATTTAGAAATAATAATATATGTAATAATGTAGTAAAATTGAATATAAATAAAATTAGAACTAACTAAAAACAAAATAGATTAAAAAAATTATAATTAAAATAATAAATAAAATTATTTAGCTACATTTAATTAGTTCTTAATACTCAGATAATTATGGATTGTTAAATTACTGGGATTGTTATATTTTAAAAGAACAATAAATGAATTGTATAATTAAAGTTAAATTAGAATTAAAATTAGAGTTTAAATTTTTAATTAATTGAGTTTAAAATAAGACTGAAAATTGAGATTAAATATGAAAATAAATTAAAACTACATTTAAATTTAAAATTATTATTCAAATAATCTTAAATTAAATAAAATTGAATGTAGTAAAATAAAATATAAATAAAATTAGAATAAAAATTTAAACAATAAAACTAAAAAAATAAAAAATGATAAGTTGAAAAATAATTAAAATCAAATTTATTATAAATTGTCTTTCATTTTTTTTGACAACTTAGACATAAAATAGTTTATAGTTTAAAAAAAAAATATAATTAAATAATAAATAAAATTATTTAGCTAAATGTAATTAGTTCTTAATACTCAGATAATTATGGATTGTTAAATTACTGGGATTGTTATATTTTAAACGAACATTAAAAATAAATGAATTGCATAAAGATAAATTAGAATTAAAATTAAATTAAAATTAGAGTTTAACTTTTTAATTAATTGAGTTTACAATAAGACTTAAAATTGAGCTTAAATTTGAGAATAAATTAAAACTACATTTAAATTTAAAATTATTATTAAAATAATCTTATATTAAATAAAATTGAATGTAGTAAAATTAAATATAAATAAAATTAGAATAAAAATTTAAACAATAAAATTAAAAAATTAAAAATAAAAAATGATAAGTTGAAAAATAATTAAAATCAAATTTATTATAAATTGTCTTCCATTTTTTTGACAACTTAGACATAAAATTGAATTATATTTTAAACAACCATTAAAATTAAGTGTAAATTAAAATAAATTAGAATTTTATATAAAATTAAATTTAAGTATTTTTTATTTTTAATTGCTTAAGTTTAAGATAAGACTTAAAATTGACATTAAATTTGAAGCAAACATTAAAATTATAGAAAATAAATTTAAAATTAAAATTATTATTAAATTAAATATAAGATTAAATAAAATTGAATTAGTACAATAAAATATACATTCAAATAGAACTAAAATTTTAAAAATAAAATAAATAAAAATAAAATAAAATAAAAAATAATAAGAATGAGAATGAGAATGAGAAAAAATAATACTTATTATAATTAACTTAAAATCAAAATTTTAGTTATAAATAAAATAATTTAACTGAATTTACTTAGTTGTTAATACTCATAGAACTTTGGTTTGCTAATTTGCCTTTCATGCTTAGATCACTTAGACTTAAAAATAAATTACATTTTAAACGAACATTAATTAATTGTAAAATTAAACGTAAATTAAAATTAAAATTTTTAATTAATTCAGTTTAAAATAAAACATAAAATTGCAATTAAATTTGAAACAAACAATAAAATTAAAGAAAATAAATTAAAATTATATGTATTATTAAACTAAATATAAGATTAAATAATATTGAATGAAGTAAAATTAAATATAAATAAAATTAGTATTTAAATTTAAAAAAATAAAATAAAAAAAAGAATGCAATATAATTATTAAAAAAGGATTAAAATCAAAATTTTAGTTATAAATAAAAAATGTATATGAATTTACTTAGTTGTTAATACTCAAATATCTATGGATTGCTAATTTGCCACTCAGACTTAAAAATGAAATTACATTTTAAACGAACATTAAAATTAAATTTAAAACTAAATTAAAATTTAAATTTGAAAATTCAAGTTAAAGTCGATAATAAATCTATATAAATAAAAATAAATGTACTTTTTAATATACAAATCACTAATTTCCTTTTACATCTTTTTCAGACCGATTGGAATGACGGCCGAGTGTTATGTGAAATAATTAAGGGTCTGGGTGGTCCTGCACCTGCTCCGGAAAAACTTAGTACCGATCCCTTTCACTATGAAAACAATGTACGCAAGGCTTTAGATGCTGGTACCAAACTTGGAATTCAACCAGTCTTAACAGCTAAGGATATGGCCAATCCCGAAGTTGAACATTTAGGTATTATGGCTTATGCAGCTCATCTGCAATGGGTTCCTCCAAGACCACCTTTATCGGATTTAGTTAATGTCTATTTGGAAAGCACTTCGGGAAGGGTGGGAGAACCGGTGAGTATTCAAAGAGAAAATGCTCTTTCTAACTTTGTCTCATATAATCTACATTTTTGTTTTAATTACAGACCCACTTCCGTGTTGATGTCTTGACACGTGATATTAGTATGTCAAGCGTTAAGGCGTTTATCGTACCTCCATCGGGCCATGCTCAATCCATAAAATTAAATAATCATGGCGAAGGTGTCTATGTGCCCGACAAATATGGTATGCATGAAATTGTCGTCGAAATTGGAGGCGATAGCCTTGGTGGGCATTTCTTTAGAGTCTTGCCCCGTTTCATACAAGTTGCCCCACCCGGTATGGCGCCCTGTGCCCTGGGCAGCTTGGTTGAGGTTTTGGTCAATGCCACTGGTGCCCCTAAAACTGAAGATATTCTCGTTACTGCTGTCTCTCCCACGGGTATTTCTCATAATTGTCCTCTGAAGAAAGTCGAAGAGGGTCATAGTGCCATATTCAAACCCGATGAGGCTGGTATATGGGAAATTGCCATAACCTATCAGGGTCGCCATATCCAGGGTGGTCCCTTCACATGTGCTGTATTCGATGCTTCGGGAGTATCCGTTCATGGGTTAGATGGGGCTATGCCTCTAAGGGCTCATTCCTTTGAGGTAGATGCCCGTGGAGTGGGAGTTAATGGTGAGCTGTATGTTGACATTGTCCACGACAAACGTTCCCTGGTGTGTTCGGTGGAGAAAATTGTCGACAATAAATATCGTGTCACTTTTATGCCACGACAAAATGGTAAATATCGCGTCTATGTCTACTTCAATGGCTACGATGTCAAGGGTTCGCCATTCATTATGCGCGTGGGCACCAAGGGACGTTCAGGCAAGACACGTAGTAGTCCTCTGCATGATACCAAACATCGTTCGGAAAGTCCTTCGATGCACTACACCTCAACCACATCGACACGCCACAATGACTATCGTAATGCGGCCACTTCTTCGTTGTCCCGTCGTGATCTGATGAATCATCATACGAACACTAGCACCACCAACATTGGCAACAGCAGCATCAACACCAATACTGCAGAGCGTCAGCGTTCCTTTTCGCCCCAGTATTCACCCAAACAGGATACCACGGATTATCGCACGAGTTCCAGTTACTATAAAAGAGAAAGTGAGGTAAGAGAAAAATAAAGGATTTTAGAGAGCGCAATGGGGGAGTAATGGTAGTGGGGTAGTTGTAAGAGTGGTGATGGTATTGACTATGGCAATCTGGTTAAAGGGTGCAGTAGCCACTGTAGCAGTTGCGCGATAACATTGTTTTTTGAAATAAGGCATATTTAATTGAATTTGTGTGTTGCATGCTAATGGTGCTAAGGGAAGCTTTTTTTCTCTGTTTTTCATTCGAAAATCTAAACGCTGTAAAATGTTAAGCCCATCCATCCCACAATCGAGTGACACTTCGATGGCATGCTAATGAAGAAATAACATTGACTTGTGACATTTTCAACGTGGACACTTTAAATGTTTATTGAAGCATCAATTTCTAATTGTTAAATAAATGAGGTTATTGATTTTACTGAAGTGTTGTTTAATTAGATCCTTAAAGTACTCATCAATTAGGGGGAATATTTGGGGGATTTTTCCAATTGTAATGAAAACAACAAAAATTGTCTTTCAAGCATTACCGTCATGATAAGAAACCACATCGGGAGATAGATTCGCTTGGCAGACAGAATTGACAAATATTGAACGCACATGAAAGACTATGAAACACACATTTTAGAAGTCAGTAGTATGGAAAAATTTTTAAAATATAAAGACAAAATAAAATTTAACTACAAACATATAATTTTTTTGCAATAAAAATAAGATAAATTTAGTCATCGGAAATTTTTTCGTTGTGTTTTACAGTTTTTACAAAGTTGTTTTTCGTATTTAAATCAGTTTTGATATCTGTGATGCGGGTTTCTCCAAAAGCTTTTTACAGTTTTTACAAAGTTTGTATTGAAATCAGAATCGGACAGAGTCCGTCAGTCACCACTGTAGTATCATAAAAAACAAAACAAGTATATACGGCCTTAAGTTCGGCCAGACCGAATCTTATGTACCTTCCACCATGAATTGCATAGAAACTTGTACTAAAGACTGTCATCCACAATCGAATTAATTGGGTTGCGGTAACACTTGCCGATGGCAAGGTATCTTAAAACTTCTTAACACCATCTTCTCAATTGTAAGCTAGTCCATACGGGGTATATATTAAACAAAAAAAAAGACCCATATGTATATAATTCAGATTGACAAATTTTTCTATAGAAATAAAATTTTGACAAAATTTTCTATAGAAATAAAATCTTGACAAAATTTTGTATAGTAAAAAAATTTTGACAAAATTTTCCATAGTAATAAAATTTTGACAAAATTTTCTATAGAAATAAAATTTTGGTAGATTATTTTTGGGGATCGGCTATATATAACTATAGATCGATATGGACCAATTTTGGCATGGTAGTTAGCGGAATATCACCACGACCCAGAATATATATACATTATGGGGTCTTAGAGCAATAATTCGATGTGTTACAAACGGAATGACAAAGTTAATATACCCCCACCCTATGGTGGAGGGTATAAAAGTAATAAGTTGTCACTATATATAACCAATCCTATCCTTCATGTAATCTGAACTGCGCGAACAATATCCAAAGCATGTGTTTGAAAACAACGAGAATACCTTGGACCCTTTCTATACAGAGCCAAGAGATCAAGATCAAAGAATAGTTGAAAAGAAATGGTCGAATAAGAATTTTTAACATTCAGCAAAGGGACGGCCCGAGCAGATCCGTTCAAATATCCCCTCGTATAATAGAGGGTTACAAATAAAAGTGCCTTAAACTGTGCTCACATGCTCTATTTCCCGATTTGTAGCACAAAACTCTGGTTACAAATATCAAGTGTTCATACACACTCAAAACAAATTTACTTGAATTCAAAGATTTTTACCTTCCATAAGGGAACCACCGTGGTGCAATGGTTAGCATGCCCACCTTGCATACACAAGGCCGTGGGTTCGATTCCTGCTACGACCGAACACCAAAAAGTGGATTATCCCGCCTCAGTAATGCTGGTGACATTTCTGAGGGTTTCAAAGCTTCTCTAAGTGGTTTCACTGGAATGTGGAACGCCGTTTGGACTCGGCTATAAAAAGGAGGTCCCTTGTCATTGAGCTTAACATGGAATCGGGCAGCACTCAGTGATAAGAGAGAAGTTCACCACTGTGGTATCACAATGGACTGAATAGTCTAAGTGAGCCTGATACATCGGGCTTGCACATAACCTAACCTAACCTAACCTTCAATAAACGATTTTGGTACTGATTTCGAGCCTAATAATGAATAGATTTTTAGGGAGCTTTTAGCTTTAAATCTAGGCTCCATGAATTTAAAATGACGAGTTTTCTTTCCCTTTTTGATTTTTCCATATAAATGCAGTTTAAAAATCCAGATTTATGTTATAATCTTCAAATCAAAATAGGTTTTCTTAATTAAAAAAAAAAAAAACAAGTGAGTAAAGTAGAAAGTCGGGCGGGGCCGACTATATCACACCCTAAACCACCCCTACTGAATTAGTAAATATAAGCATTTGTGGGGTATCATTGGTATAGGTTTTGGAGAACATAAAAGGGGGTACATGTTTACGGGAGTCTTGTCACAATCTGAGCAGAAATGTCTAATATTAGGAGCTATAGTTTATTTTGCACCAAAAGAGTTAGTACGCCACTAATATTTAGTTCATTATTAAAAAAGAGGAAATCGGTCAATTAGTTGTGGGTAATAAATCCAAATTTGTACAAATCGGGCAATATTATTATGTAAGAGCTACATGTAAGTCAAAATACGATCAGCTAGTACATAAAAATTTGAAATATGAATAACATAGGTTAATAAATAAGAGTATTATGGCCAAATATGACAATCGAGCGATGCATATATATATGGGATCTATATCTAAATCTGAACCAATTTGTATGATATTTTGCAGGTATGATTGATACTACAAAAGGTTACCTTGTGTAAAATTTGAGTACGATCAGTTAATGAATGAGGCCCCTATGGTCAAAAATAAGGTTATTAGGGGCAAATTTTTCAAAATCCGGCGATACATATATATGAGAGCTTTATCTAAATTTGAACCGATTTCGATGAAATTTTGCACATACAGTTAGTGCTAAAACATAGAAGATTACATTTAGCCCACCTTGGTTACGATCGGTTGATAAATAAGGGTTTTACGTCCAAATTTGGCAAAATCGGAACCGATTTCGATGAAATTTCGCATGTACAGTTAGAGCTATAGAAGATTACATTTAGCCACCTTTAAGTACGATCGATTGATAAATAAGGGTTTTACGGCCAAATTTGGCAAAATCGGGCGATACATATATATGGGAGCTATATCTAAATCTGAACCGTTTTCTATTATTTTTGGCACATATTGTCAGTACCATAAAAGATTAGTGGAAACCAAGTTTGGGTAAGATCGCTTAATAAAGAAGGTTTTTATGGCCAAATTTGGGAAAATCGGGCGATACATATATATGGGAGTTATATCTAAATCTGAACCGATTTCGATTAAATTTTGCAGGCTTAAAGGGTGATGA
This sequence comes from Haematobia irritans, assembly GCF_050003625.1. NCBI lineage: Eukaryota > Metazoa > Arthropoda > Insecta > Diptera > Muscidae > Haematobia > Haematobia irritans. The sequence goes on from NC_134401.1 coordinate 122,365,301, forward strand.
AAAAGTTTACTATGTGAAAAATTTGATGACGATCGGTTTGTAAAAAATCGCAACGTGACTCCATTTGTCGAAATCGGGCGATACATATATATGGGAGCTATATCTAAATTTGATCCGATTCAATAGCGTTCGTCCTTGTGCCCAAAAAACACCCTGTACCAAATTTCATCCAAATCGGTTAATAATTGCGACCGGAATCCTGTGAACAACAAATACATGGACAGACGGACGGACACCAAGCGCTAGATTGACTCAGGAGGTGATTCTGAGTCGATCGGTATATATTTTATAGGGTCTAAAATCAATATTTCTGGTATGCACATTTTTTGGCCGATCAAACTTATTATACCCTGACCACTATGTGGTTTAGGGTATAAAAAAACTAAACCAAAGATACAAAGTTCCCAAAATAAGAACTAGCTTATTTCTAAAACTTTTTTATTTTAAATACAAAAAAAAAATATCTCAGGAGACGCAAATTTCACATTATTGCCCTTGTTCAAATTATTGTTCTAAACTGAAAGAAAACTATTCTTAAAGTAAAGATGAATAAATTTTAACTTTTAATATTTGTTTAACTTTAAAGCAATTTGTGCTTAATATTGTGTAAATTGAGTATCCTAAAATTTAGGTTGAATAATCTTTCATATTAGGTCAATATTTTTTCCAGTGCAGGCAAAACAAAAAAAAATAGTAGTGTTACACATCTATTATTTTGAAATGAAAGTATATAAAGATATTTTCCTTGAGGCCCTAAAAGTATGCAATATATTTATTAACAGTTTATATATAAAATATTTCGACTTACCGCCTAATTCATACTTCACAATACCATTAAATAAATCACCTATCAAACTCAGAATTCCACAAATGGATTTCAGTACAAATACACACAACATACATAAACATATACGTATTTGAAACTCATAACATATTTCAACAAAACAAATCTCGGCTTGATCACTGACAAAAATGTTCTAATACCACCAACCAAAAAAATATATCAAAATTCAAATACATTACATTTTCTCTTATACACACACACATTACATTACTACACAAACAAACAAAAACCACTGTTTTTAGGATAAATCGGCAACATCACCTCCACCACCACAATCATCATATCGGGAACGTGAATATGATGATTCACCCACTACCAAGTATCTGAACTCAATCGATTTGTATAATGTCACAAATACAGCACGCCGTGATTCGAAGGCCTCAAATCTATCGAATTCTTCGAAAAACGATTACTACTATGACAAGGAGAATGAGCTGTACAGTAATAGGAAAAGTGAACGTGATTTGAAATTGGCTCCACCGCGTGAAGATCGTGAAGATTACTATGATCTACAGCAACAGTATCAGCAACATCAGCAAACACGATCACAAACCAATGTAACACGAGGCTCGGTCTCCTATAATTCGAGATTGAGTCCCATACCACCTAGTCCCACATCTGAAGTAAATAGACAAAAAAATCTAAGCAAATTTTTTTTCTTTTCTTTAATCTTTAAATATTTGTTTTTGTTTCCTTTAATGTTTGTCACTTAATTTTCTTATTTAAACTAATATTAAATTGTTGTTTGTTTTGCAAAATGCATTTGTCTTGTTTACTAACCTCAAATTTAATGTTAATTGAGAATAAGAATGTTTTTCTAATATTTAAAATGTTTTTTTTCACCTGCACCCACAGATCCGTTCTAGTGAGGTACGTACCCACAGTCCATTGACTGTTAAAACATCCTTGCCTTATGAAACAACTGCACGTAATTTGAGCGTTAGCCCCAGACATATGTCTGCCTCACCAGTGCCACGTTATTCACCGAACAACTATATTACAACGGCAACACACCGCATGAGTCCAAGTACCACTTTAAATAAGGTAAGGTATCTACCAAAAATATTTTAAGGCACAATATATTTTGGTTTATTCATTAAGATATCCCATCTATAGAAATAAAATTTTGACAAAAATTTGTAAAGAAATACAATTTTGATAACACTTCTATAAAAATAAAATGTTGACAAAATTATCTGTAAAAATAAAATTTTGAAAAAAAATTACTTAAAAATAAAATTTGGACAAAGTTTTCTGTAGAAATAAAACTTTGACAGAATTTTCTAAAAAATAAAATTTTGACAAAATTTTATGTAGAAATAAAATTTTGATAAAATTTTCTATTGAAATAAAATTTTGACAAAAATTTGTATAGAAATAAAATTTTGAAAAAATTTTGTATAAAATAAAATTTTAACAAAATTTTCTAAAGAAATAAAAATATCATAAAATTTCTTTAGAAATAAAGTGTTGACAAAATTTTCTATAGAAATACAATTTTGACAACATTTTCTATAAAAATACAATTTTCTATAAAAATATAATTTTCACAAAATTTTCTATAAAAATACAATTTTGACAAAATTTTCTATAAAAATAAAATTTTGACACAATATACAATAGAAACAAAATTTTGACAAAATTTTCCATAGTAGTAAAATTTTGACAAAATTTTCTATAAAAATAAAATGTTCACAAAAATTCGTAAAGAAATAAAATTTTGACAAAATTATCTGTAAAAAACAAAATTTTGACAACATGTTCTGTAGAAATAAAATTTTGACACAATTTTCCATAAAATTAAAATTTTGACAAAATTTTCTATAAAATTAAAATGTTGTCAGAATTTTCTATAAAAATACAATTTTGACAAAATTTACTATAAAAAGTTTTTAAATTATCTATAAAAATATTTTTTCAAAATTTTCTATAATGTTTTTTTTTTTTTTTTTTTTTTTTAATTTTCTATAAACAAAATTTCTATAAAAATACAATTTTGACAAAATTTACTAAAAAAAAAATTAATTATTTATAAAAATGTTTTTTTTTTTAATTTTCTATAACCAAATTGTTATAAAAATAAAATTTTGGAAATTTAGAAGAGTAGGGCTACAGTCACCAAAGCCGTGGAAAAGGACCGGCACCTAGAGTTGAGAGTTAAAATCACCTTGGTGTCGAATAAAATAGCTAAGGTTAATGAATCAATCTCTTATGGCGAGGAAGCGAAAATTCTTTAGAATTAAAGTTTTTACAAAATTTTCTATAAAAAAGACAATTTTGACAAAATTTTCTATAAAAATACAATTTTGACAAAATTTTCTATAAAAATAAAATTTTGACACAATACTGTAGAAACAAAATTTTCCATAGTAGTAAAATTTTGACAAAATTTTCTATAGAAGTAAAATTTTAATAAAATTTTCTATAAAAATAAAATGTTGACAAAAATTTGTAAAGAATTAAAATTGTGATAACACTTCTACAAAAAAAATTTTTAAAAAATTATCTGTAAAAAACAAAATTTTGACAACATGATCTGTAGAAATAAAATTTTGAAAAAAAAATATTTAGAAATAAAATGTTGACAAAGTTTCCTGTAGAAATAAAATAAAAATAAAAATGTGACAATATTTTCTGTAAAAATAAAATTTTGATAACACGTTCTGTAGAAATAACATTTTAACAAAATTTTCTATAAAATTAAAATTTTGACAAAATTTTCTATAAAATTACAATTTTGACAAAATTTTCTATGAAATTAAAATTTTGACGAGAATTTGTAAAGAAATAAAATTTTGATAACACTTCTACAGAAATAAAATTTTGACAAAATTATCTGTAAAAATAAAATTTGTACAAAATTATCTGTAAAAATAAAATTTTGGCAAAATTATCTGTAAAAAAAATTTTGACAACATGTTCTGTTGAAATAAAATTAAAAAAAAAATTTTTTGAGAAATAAAATTTTGACAAAGTTTTCTGTAGAAATAAAATGTTGACAGAATTTTCTAAAAAATAAAAATAAAACTGTGACAATATTTTCTGTAAAAATACAATTTTGATAATATGTTCTGTAGAAATAAAATTTTAACGAAATTTTCTATAAAATTACGATTTTGACAAAATTTTCAATAAAATTAAAATTTTGACAAAATGTTCTATAAAATTAAAATTTTGACAAAATTTTCTATAAAATTAAAATTTTGACAAACTTTTTTATAATAATAAAATTTTGGCAAAATTTACTAAATTTTTTTTTAATTACCTATAAAAAGTTTTTTTCAAAATGTTCTATAATGTTTTTTTTTTTAATTTTCTATAAACAAAATTTTTATAAAAATAAATTTTTGGCAATATAGAAGAGTATATAGGCACCTAGAGTTGACAGTTAAAATCACCTTGGTGTCGAATAAAATAGCTAACGTTAATGAATCAATCTCTTATGGCGAGGTAGCGAAAATTCTTTAGAATTAAAGTTTTGACAAAATTTTTTATAAAAATACAATTTTGACAAAATTTCAATGAAAACACAATTTTGGAGAAAATTTTGTATAAAAGCACAATTTTGAAAAAATTTTCTTTAAAAATACAATTTTAACAAAATTTTGTATTAAAACACAATTTTGACAAAATTTTGTATAAAAGCACATTTTTGTATTTCTTTAAAAATACAATTTTGACAAAATTTTCTATTTTTTTCTAGTAGTAAAATTTTGAAAAAAATTTCTATAGAAAAAAAGTTTTGACGAAATTTTCAATAGAAGTAAAATTTTACACAGTTTTGACAAAATTTTCTTCAAAAACACAATTTTGACAAAATTTTCTATAGTAGTAAAATTTTGACAAAATGTTCTATAAAAATAAAATTTTGACAAAAATTTGTAGAATAATAAAATTTTAAAAAATTTCCTATAGAAATAAAATTTTGCCAAATTATCTGTAAAAATTAAATTTTGACAACATGTTCCGTATAAATAAAATTTTGACAAAATTTGCTATAAAATTAAAATTTTGACAAAATTTTCTATAAAATTAAAATTTTCACAAAATTTGCTATAAACAGTTTTTAAATTATCTATAAAAATATTTTTTTTTTGTAATTTTCTGTATTTTTTTTTTTTCTTAAATTTTCTATAAACAAAATTTTACAAAAATTTCTATAAAAATAAAATTTTGCCAAAATACAATTTTGACAAAATCTATAAAAATACAATTTTGACAAAATTTACTAAAAAAAATATTTAATTAACTATAAAATTTTTTTTTCAAAATTTTCATAATGTTTTTTTTTAATATTTTATAACCAAATTGTTATAAAAATAAAATTTTGGAAATTTAGAAGAGTAGGGCTACAGTCAACAAAGCCGTGGAAAAGGACCGGCACCTAGAGTTGAGAGTTAAAATCAATTTAGAAGAGAGCAGGGCTACAGTCAACAAAGCCGTGGAAATAATGACCGGCACCTAGGGTTGAGAGTTAAAGTCACCTTGGTGTCAAATAAAAGTAGCTAACGTAAATGAATCAATCTCTTATGGCGAGGAAGCGAATATATTGTCAAATAATGATTTTTGGTATATGGTAATACTTTTAATAATGCTTTCAAGGGCATACTTTTGATAATTAATTTAATAGGCAACTTCCCGTATAATAAGCTAATATTTTTTCCACATTTGACCTTGTTTTCTTAATTTCTCCTATTTCGAATAAAAATCCATTTGTTTGCTTTCTTCTCACCCGCAGAATGGATATGAAACACGAACCATCGAAAAGACTTCAACATACAAATCGAGTTCAAATTTTGTTACTGATTCCAACATACGGGCAAGTCCATCTCTGTATGGAACTGCCGAGCGATTAAGACGCACTGAATCTCCAGAACCACGCATAGATCATTCATCCAATGTTCGTGTATCATCAATGAAGCCAGCCAGTGCCCGCCGTGATAGTTGGGATGTTATCAATAAAACTAAACATTTACTTTCACACAATTCATTGGAATCATTGGCCAATATGACAGAACAACAATTGAATACCGATTTGAGTTATAATCGCCCGGATATCGATAATGAGACACATATTAATACGCAATATAATAAGTTTGCTTTAAACGATCAGCGATATCAGAGGGAACGACGAGGATCTCGAGATTCCATAGATGATGCAGAACGTTATAAGTGAGTAAAGGCCAGAGTTGGTATGTGAACCGAGATTTTCATTTGTTTTTGGGGTTTTTTGTTTGTTTTAGACCCAGTGCCATCACTGTCAAGTCACAATCGAACAACAGTTATACCGATAAATCTGGTGGCTATACTCGTACCGTGAAAGAGTCCAGCAAACAAATTGTCACCGAGAGTACATCGGGCACCAATGGTCAATTGGGCAATGGTGGAGTTGGAAGTTATGGCTATAGCTCATTGTCTCGATTTCGCCCCATAGAGAATACTACTACAGGTGTTACAGGCGCTAAGGCTATACGAGTCCAGGATATACCAAATGGTGCCATTGGCCGTCCCGTCGAATTTGAAATTGATGGTTCAAAGGCCGGTTCGGGTAATTTGGAAATTTTGGTTAATGGTGGCCGTGTCACCTCCTCTGTACGTTCATTGGGTGGCCAACGTTTCATAGCAAGTTTTACACCTCATGAACCGGGAATTCATACAGTACAGATAACCTTTAATGGGGAAACTATACCCGGTAAGTGTTATGTTGCAGGCTAAGATTGCACATTTTTTTCTTTTCTTTTGTAATAATTTAAAGTTTGATCCCTAACGCTAAATGTTTTTTTTTTATAAATTTTTGTAATACTAACTAAATATGGAATATTAAAATGTTGCACTGTTGAACAATGAAATATTTTTGTTATTTTTTTTTTTAAATGCAGAAAATATCAGTTTTGCCTTTGTTTCAGCAAATGCGTCAATTTAGTAATTTACTGGTACAATTCAGTAAATTACTAAATTGATAAAGTCATCTGTTTAAGTTAGTAATACTATGCACTTTCCGTATAAATATTTTATTCAGTTTAAATGTCATCAATTTCTTAAATTTCGAGACAAAAATCAATTCACAAGTAATAAATTCAAAAAAATATTTCCCTATATTTGAGAGATCTGTCGTCAATTTTCCCCCAAATCATAATCCTCAATTTTTTGTGGTCTTTATAGAAAAAAGTTTTTTGAGTTTTATCACCACATTAATTGATATAACTATTTTACATTGGAACTGATAGACGAAATGATAATATTTATACACAATGTAAATTAAAAAAATAAATTCAAAATTTACTATAAAATTAATATTTGAATTCAAATTTTTCAAATTGTATTAAGCTAATAATTGAAACATTTTTATTTTTTAATATTCTTTTCTGAGCTAAAACTGAGGATAGTAATTAATGGTTCAGATGCTATTTTTAAACACCTACATTCTTTGGTGTAGAAGTGGATTTAATACATTTTTCATACTATAAGCCCGCACTCAAAAAAAGTTTACTCGGATCCAACGATATTGACCTTCAGTTAAGGATTTTGGTATTGATTCCGAGATAAAGATTTGCCTTCTTTAAAATAAATAAGTTTTAATGACCTATATAGCTTTAGATCTAGAATCAACAAAATTAAAATTGCGATACAGATCTCATTTATCGAATTTTCATTTTTTGGCGATATATTAACAAAGTACAAACAAAAGTCAATTTAAAAATCCGAATTATAACCGATACTTCAAAGTAAAAAATGTTTTCTTTATTCGAAAATAACTTAAGACCAAGGATGCAAAATCCTCAAAATAAGTCTTAGCTATATTAGAAATTGTTCTATCTTTGATTAAAAGATTCAGTATCTCAGTTAATTTAAAGCTTATTTCTTAGTTCAAAGACATGCGACTTTAACGTAGAAACACAAATTTCCAAAATTCATATCCCAAACTTAATATATTTTTTTTTAACTGTAAACATTTTTATAAAACTTCTCTTAATTAAAATTGTGTAAATTGCGTGCCCTAAAATTTAATATTTTTCATATTAGGTCAATATATTTTTCATTGCGGTATGAAACTGAAATCGCTATATTTTCGTCTGGCGATCGTTTCTCTTTCCCTTTACTGAAAGTTCAAATTGAACTTGATTACAGTGCGAGAGTATTTAAAGTTTTCTGTCATAAGAAAAATACAATTTTACGAGTCACAATATCGAAACGAAAGATTTCATGATTGCAAATACGAAATACGCGAATACCAACTATATGATGTCACACATGCCATCTATTGGTAACGATTGGAACTACTAACCCACCCAACATTGTTTAGTTCAGCCACACACCCGTTGTACTGTTAAAACTGATTTAGTACAAATGTTAGGCAGAGGTGTGTGTATGTACTGTCCACAAACAGTGATGCCAATTCAATAAAACAACTATAAACATGAACAATGCTCAACCATTTTCTAAGCCATTGTCTTCTGGAGATGGACTTCATCTTCTACTTTTAAGTGTTTTTTTTTGCAATAAATTTAATTGTTCTGAATTTTACCGGGAATAAAACAATGTAATTTTTGCAAATAATATTTGGAAGTGTATGTTTTTTTTGCTAGCATTGAATTTTCCATAAAAATGTGCTCAAATCAATGCAGCGGATACTTTCAAAGATAACATCCGCCAATCAACAACCCCACTCTTCTGAAGTAGCAAGTGTAAAATTTCACATAAATTGATTACACATTTCAGAAATAAACTACAAAGGAAAGTCTAAAGTCGTACGGGCTGACTATGTTACATCCCTCACCACTCAGTAGACCGAAATCCCTACGTCCATTATAAAGTCGTTCACAGTTTATAACTGAGTTTGAAAATTTACATATTACACCACTAAAAAATCAAACCCACTTTAAAAGAAAATGCAGGTACATTTTTGAAAATTTTTAACTAAATTTTATTGCAAAACTCAATATGATTAAAATTAGCAAATAATTTTCGTCAAATTTAAGAAAATTAATTGAACAAAAGTCTGTAGTTGAACAAAATTTGAAATATTAAGAAAACATGTTTTTGTTTTTAAAGATTATAGTGGTACACAAAGTTCAAGTCGAACACAATTTCAATAAATTTTACTAATTTTATAAAATTTTAACGATGGTGTGCAAAATTCGATTCAATTGGTAAAATTTCATGTGGTTGAAGAAAATTGCAATTGAGTTGATTTTTTTCGCATATTGGTTAATATTTATTTAAATTCAACTAATTTTCATACACCAAACATTTTACTTTAAAAATGATTATATATACTAAAAACAGTGAACACAACAGGAGAGGTATAATAAAAATATGTAAATAAATTCAAGAAAATTTATTAAACAAAATTAAAAGTTTATTCTCGTTTTAAGGAAAATTTTGTAATTTAAAACAACTTGGAATTAGAATTTGTGAAACTATGTCTAGCGTAATATGAAGTTCAAGATGAACACAGTTTTGGTAAAATGGTCTAATTTCAAGAAATTCTGAACTATTTTGAGGAAAATTCGGACTTTGAGGAAAAAATTTGTTAAAATACATATCTTTAGCTCTATATTCAGGATGAATGCACTTTTGGTACAATTTTTAAAGTTTAGGAAATTCTATTGGAATTCAAATGTAGAAAATTTTTATGCTTTACCTTTTTTCAATTTTTTTAGTTCATTTAACTAACGAAACAATTTATTTTTAATAAAGGAAACATTCTAGAATTGGGGAAATTTTAACTAGAACATTATAATTTCCATATATAAAATAAATAAAAATAAATATATAAAATAAATAAAATAAAATTATCTTCAGAACCCCCTTTTTTCGATTGTAAGTATATATAGACAATAAAATAAATGTATATGAAACTTGTATCTCAATCTAAACATAATTCAGTATGTATATATATCAACAATGTTCAACACGATTAAATTAAATGTTCAACACGATTAAATTAAAACTCTGACCAATGAAATGCATATCGAGCTTTAAAGGGGTCAATTTAGGGGCCTTTTCGAATATATCTACTGCACTACATCTGAAATGTTTTAAAGTATCGGTACAAAATATGTGAAAAAGTTCTGTTATTGTTGCAAAATATCTGATATCTTCAAATATCAATTTGGCAACACTGCCCACAACAAAAGAGATTTACAAACAAACATCAACAGGTGTTTATCGCGCTTCGGCATTTAAAAGAAAATATGGTTATGATCTGGAATGAATGTTCTCTTGTCAGAATGGTTTCTGGGGGCAACGAGAACGAAACAAATTTATATGTAGGCTTGAGATGTTTTTAAAAGAGAAAAATTGTTTTCCAGCACATTAATTTGTTTGCTTTGAGTATACATGTTCTTTTTCCATTACGGTAGATAAATTACGATATTAAATTTAGGTGAATAAGAGAAATAGAGTGAGTATATCTGCGAGAGAGCGAGAGAGAATACCTTTTATAGAAACTGCTATGAATTAACTCTCTCAACTACTCATGGTATTTACAGGTATGCTAAGGCAAGGCTTAAACCAAGAGCCGGCAGTATGAAATCGCGTTTTAAGCTAAACTGACACGTCAACGGAAAAACCAAACGGAAGGAAAACTCGCTTGCATCACCAATCACCTAAAACAAAAAAAAAATACTGGAATAATTGTGAATTTTAAGCGCATACCTTTTGCAATTCGTTTATTTTACCGACAGAGAGAGTACAACGAAGTTTAAAGTGAAAATATTTTATTTACGCATATTAAATAAAGTACCCAAACGATTTATAGCGCCTGAGTTATTTCGGAGTGTTGTGCGTGTGTGTTTTTTTTTGTAAAGAAAATAAAAACAAAAATAAAATAATTTCCCAATAAATAAAGATAAAAAAGAAATTAAATAAAAATAATCGAAATAAAATTTTCTATAGAATAAAAAAAAAAAATCTTAAATATATCGCAACAAATTCCATAAGCATGATCACATTCTCAAACGAAACCTCAAACAACAAAAACTACAATAAAAAAATACAACAAAATAACAACGTTTGTGTTTCTTACCCGTTTCTCTCAAGCCAATGTTGCCACTGTGAAATGATGTCGCCTTTGCCATCGTAGTAACAACAACAAAAACAATAAGAATTTAATACCAATTCTATGCAAATGTTACCAGCAAATAGTGGTAGTTGTCTATTCATAGACTTGCCTATCTGATTAAAGGGTTCCCAAATAGGAACTATGTATTTTATTATGTATATAAAAAGTGGGAATAATGTTTAATTGTAAAAGTGAAAAATCATTGTAATAATAATAAATTTATGTGACCAAGTATAAATATTTCTGTTTATAACTTAAAATTCAAAGTGTTTTAAGTGTTTAACATATACCCCAAACACATTTTGCTTCAAACATATATATTTTCAGGGTTGTTCAAACATATTATGTTTCACCTTAGGGCATACACTGGTAGTAAAAAATTTTAATGATTTTTTTTTTGTGTGGATATATTTTTAAGGCGCCAATTGGTTACTTCCATTATTTTACTTGCAGCATACTCTCTAGGTCTCTCTTTCTAAACACATATATGTTTATAGGCTATTTCCAAATTAATATATATTTGTATCTAAGCATATTATATTTACAAACATTTTATATCCCAAACATAATGTGTTCTAACATATTAACATATATGTCTCAAACATGTTATGCTAGTTTATGAACATTATAAGCTTGCACTTAAAAATATTGTGTTAAAAAATTTGAGTTCCAAACATATAATTTTTACACCCAAACAGTCTTTTTCGTCCGTGTAGAAAGAGCTGCCCAGTCGCAACGCGAATTTTAGTCGCCTCCGATTATGTCGACTCAAATTTAGCCGCCAAATAAATCTAAATGTACTTAATTAAATCTGGAAAATTATTCAGAATTATTTTATTTTTTTCCAAAATGTTTAATGTATAATAGTTTATAAAAAATGTTTGCTCAGCGGATATGAATAAAACGCGGTTGATTAATGTGCGATTGGTTGTACAACTCATCATCTCGAACCGTTCGGATAACCTTAATTCGATTGCTTAATGAAACATTTCCCACCGTTGAATAAACAAATTTATATGTTTTAGTAGTCAAGCCCTCGACACTAAACAATTAGTGCCATCCGCTACCGACAAAAATGGGTTGTCTTTATTATCTGCTATGCACCCAAATTGGGTGCACATTGAACTGCTCATCTCTTTTAAAGTTTTGCGCCAGTCTATGACTGCTTTTGAGTTGAATAATACAGACTCCAAGGATTTGTTTGTATGCAGGTTGACTGTCTGTATTGAGATGGTCTGCCGTCGAAATACTTGTCTGCCCAGGGCTTCAATGCTGTCTTCAGGACATTTTTCCTATATTATTAGGCATTTATTTTGACCCCACGATCGATGAAAACGAGCAGGGAGCGACCATCGACCGTTGCAGCGGCCCATAACATTAACATCGGCGGCGCTTGAGCTATGGTGGCCTAGGGAGCCACCGTGGTGCATTGATTACCTTGCCCGCTTTGCATACACAGGGTCGTGGGTTCGAACCCAGTTTCGACGAGACACCAAAAAGTTTTTCAGCGGTTAGGTTAGGTGGCAGCCCGATGTATCAGGCACACTTAGACTATTCAGTCCATTGTGATATCACATTGGTGAACTTCTCTTTTATCACTGAGTGCTGCCCGATTCAATGTTAAGCTTAATGACAAGGGACCTCCTTTTTATAGCCGATTCCGAACGGCGTTCCACATTGCAGTGAAACCACTTAGAGAAGCTTTGAAACCCTCAGAAATGTCACCAGCATTACTGAGGTGGGATAATCCACCGCTGAAAAACTTTTTGGTGTTCGGTCGAAGCAGGAATCGAACCCACGACCTTGTGTATGCAAGGCGGGCATGCTAACCATTGCACCACGGTGGATTATCCACCTAAGTAATGCTGGTGATTTCAAAGCTTCTCTAAGTGCAATGTGGAACGCCGTTCGGACTCGTTTATAAAAATGAAGTCCCTTGTCATTGAGGTTAACGTAGACACGCACTGAGTGATAAGAGCCTGAAGTATCGAACTGTCACTATACCTAACCTGACCTAACCTATGGTGGCCTATGGAAAGTGTGAATTTGCAATTGATACCTTTGGCAAACTGCCTAATTTGGAATGGCTTCTCATCGGATAAAACCAAATTCCGTAACTGTCCACTTTTGTGCAAGCGTTGTCTATTTTTTTTTTCTCTAAATTTTTGGGTGAGCTCTTGCACCTTTTGGAACTTCAATAGCTTTATTCCAAGTTTATATGTCCATATTTATTGCATCCGTTCTCCCGTTATGTTCTCTACCACTGCGACATGGATTTTGATTAAATCTGGACTTTTCGAATCATTTCTGGTTTTGTTACCGTGTTTTTGGCCCATTTTTTGGACGCGACGCCACATTGACAGTATCACGGTAAAGAGCAATGGTCCAAGATACCAACGATTTATTCACATTTAAATGCAGAAGATCTCTAACGAAAGTCACTTGTGTTTTTCAGCCAAATATAAATCAATCACACTATTACGCTAGAATTTCACCACTAATAGCATTATTTCTGAATGTAATAGATCAAAATTCTTTTGTAAGCTTATGCACAATAATATTACCTGTCACTTCAATAAATGTCAGCTGTCAGACGAGCGAGCCATTTGAGCACCGCACTGTAGCATTCTGCAGGGAGGGCAGTCTGCACATGTCTTAATAAAGGCGCCTGACATACGTAACGACGGAATTCGCTGAATTAGAGGTTTAACCGCTGACGTATCCAGCTCTTTTTTGGTTTCAATCCCCACGTTTTGCACAAAGACACTGTGGCTTTCTCCGGCGTTTTTTCAAGATAGAGCTTAACATGCAGGGAGCCATCGTGGTACAATGGTTACACAAGGTTACACAAGGTCGTGGGTTCGATTCCTGCTTCGGTTACAAAGCTTCTCTAAGTGGTTTCACTGCAATGTGGAACGCCGTTCGGACTCGGCTATAAAAAGGAGGTCCCTTGTCATTGAGTTTAATATAGAATCGGGCAGCACTCAGTGATAAGAGAGAAGTTCACCAATGTGGTATCACAATGGACTGAATAGTCTAAGTGAGCCTGATACATCGGGCTCACTTAACATGCAGCTTCCTACTGGCCATAGCTCTGAGGTATTTTCGGTGGGCTTAAATTTTGGAGGCCACTGTGGTGCAATGGTTAGCATGCCAGCCTTTACATCTACTCTAGATGGATTCACACGTATGTGAGATGCCGTTTGGACTCAGCTCTAAATATGTGGTCCGTTATAGATGAGCTAAATAAATAATCGGACTGGACTCACTGATAAGAGATAAGCTTACTACCTGCAAATATAAGCAAATGCGAGATATTCTATCGTCGAAATAAAATAAACCTAGTGGGGAATAATGGATTCTATTCTTGAATTCGTTTTAAGTATGTCTATTTGATAACCCAATATTTTATATATTTATGTATACAAAACACTCTATTTGTATATTATTTGATATCACCACAAAATGAATATCATTTATTGTGTCTTTGCCTTCTTCTGGTTTTAAGAAAAAAATGCTGTTTATGTCGCTTTTTGTGTGTTATTTTTTTTTTCATATATCTATTGAATACAACTTACCAATAAATGTATACACTCAGACGGACGGACGGACGCATGCGCATAGCTGTTATTGTTCAAAACCAGTTTATTGAACCTTTAGTAATCGAAAATACAATAAAAACACATTATTGTTTTTGGTTTTTAATTTTTTTTTTGTTTCAATAGTCTCTTTTTTTAATGAAACTATTTAGACGGATGGCTAAATATGATTTTTTTTTTTTTGTAAAATATGCGTGTGCGTCAAGTTGAGTTTTCAGTTGGCGTGAGATTACCCAGTTGAATTATCCAAATAATTGAATAAAAAAAATAATTGATTCGTGATGAATTTGGTGATATAAAAAACGTAGACAAAAATTTGGAGAGCTCTTCCACTTGGATTTAATGAGTGGATGATAGCTCTTAAATAGACTTTTTTCAATTTGCCACCCATAAAATCCATCAATAATACCGACGATTTCCTAATTTAAAAAATTAAAGAAATATGGTTTCGTAAATAAACCCCATACTACATATTTGGTTTAAAATAATTACGTGAAATGAATTACTCCTATGGTTAATTGTCTGTGTCTAGACTTTGAAAATGCTGTGCAATAATCTTCATTTTGTAATTTTGTCCATAAACGTAAATGTCAATAAACTGGGTTTGAATATCCAGGGTATAGTCCTAAAATGCAAAGACAACAAATAATATGAGGGGAGTAAATCTGTATTGACTTGCCAACACTGTAGTAGGTGCGTAGGTGTATTATATATAGCTGTAAGAATGTGGAATTTTTTTATTTGTAGTGTATACAAGGGTCATGTAGGTTCTTATTTTAGGGGAAAATAAGTAGGTTCTTATTTTAGGGGGAAATAAAATAAATTATTTCGATAAACTTCGTTTATTCTCTTCCGAAAATTATTTGAAGTCTCTTCTTAATATCATTCCCAATAAATTTCTATTGTAGCTCAAGAAAATATCACATTTGACATCTAAGCAGATCCGAATATTGGTAGGATATGATTATATCTAATTGCTATAGAATCAGATCCGATAAGATTTCAATATTGGCCTAGATCTAATGCCTTTGATATAATTATATATAGCCTTATATGTACGAGTAGATAGATCTGATGTTAGATCTTGTCATATATGGGATTATACCTCATCATATCTGGTTAGATCCAAAGTGGCCAAATTTGAGATCTGATCATATCCAATTAGATACACCAATTTTTTACACGGGATACGAAGAAGATGTACATATCAATAGAAATCGGTAGATATTTCCTAGATACGATATTTCCAAGTAAAGATATCATACAGAGAGCCATCCATATGACTGGGAAATATGAAAAGGAGAATTGTCTTGAAACTGAACTATTTACAAGATTTTTCGATGGAATTTCCATTTACAATTTCTAGTGAGCATAGACAGAACGTTGTTGATGAACGGTCGGCTTGAGTTCTTCTTTTTTTGAACATAGTGGTAGCGCACTATCATCTAGTGGTGCCGAGAGATGGTCTGTATCAAACTTTTTAAGGTTTGCGACTGTCGCAGAGTTGTAAACGTCGTAAACGTCACATACACGTCGTAAATGTAGAAAAAGTAGCAAACGTCGCAAACTCCAAATACATCAGACCCTTCAGCTAAGCACCGAATAATATCCAAGATGATGATATATGCGAAGAAGTTTCAATTCTCAGGAATGTTCATAAAATTATTTAAAAACCTTGATAATAGAGTTATTTCAATTGGGAACTCGAAGCCAAAATTACTATGAACTGTTCGATGGTGCAGTAAACGTGACGGTTGGTACTCGTTCATAGATAACCTTTCATAAATTACTGCAGAAACTGGAAGGAAGGAAAACTACTTAAGTCTTTCATAAGTGAATTGCTATTTAGAGAGAATTTTATAAAATCACTTTTTGGCTTATTTGAGCTAATTTCTATACTAACTAAACATTTTCAAAATTGTAACTAGTTATTCGTTGATGCAACTAAAGCTTGGATAGACATTGTGGACCGTGAAAACCAAGTATAGTTTGAAGTTGTGAATGAGAGATGTAAATCTAGTAGAGTTTTGAATAAATATAATATGAAGCATTTTTTGCATACCTTTTAGTGGGGAGCTTAACTAAAATAAATTACAAAATATTTACAATTTCTTTAATTCAAAATTAGGTTTTCTGCACTAGGTTTACGACGTTTGCGACATACGTATACCGTCGTTAACATATGTCGCAAAAGTCCCAGTTTGCGATAGGCCAACCCTGGTGGTGCCACATAGGAACCATCACTCCGGGACCGCTTTCACTTTTTGCATCTGTCGGAATCACCTTTGTATAACCCGCGTCCTATATATTCTAATGTGGGTGATATTTCTGAGAGGAAATAATCCACTGTTGAAACTGGGATTGAATCCATGATCCTTTGTACGCAAGAAACCATGCTAACCATTGCACAACGGTGTTTGCTAGTTCGGTCGAAATAAGTTGTTAGTTCCATACAACTTTACCATATGTGCCCCATCTCCTTTGAATTTATTCAGTGATCTTTGGCGGGCTTCTCGTTTTAGGCGTCTTTTCTCTGCTACTGATTGAGCAATTGTGTTCAGCATTAATGCTTGTTAGTTAAACATATCACATCTTTCAGTTATCAGCAGATTCAAAGTAGGGATTTTTCTGTTGGTTGAGCAATAGAGTTCAACATTCGTTAAATATCTCCGATATTTTTGTTTTCATCAGATCAAGTGGAAGGATTCGGAGAGTAGGCACACTACAGCATTTTTCTGAAGACTGCATTATTCTCTTCTGCGTTACTTACGTAGCACCTGATACGTAAAGCACATATGTTACACTCGCCAGTAGCTTTCTAATTGTCTGCCCAGGACATCTCAGATTTGGAATTATTCTTCCTAGTTTCGCTGTAGTCGATAGATCTTTAACAGTTTTAAAGTCAATTTACTGTCTGTAGCTAGTTTAGGTTCTTTTTGATGACAATCTCCTATCCGTCCACCTTTTGCTGAGTGTTGACTGAATTTTATAAGCCTTAAGACCCAAGTATTTATGCAATATATGGTGGAATGACGTTTGCGGAATGTCCAATTCCAATTAACTAAGAGGAATGGACTACAGCAGTAATATTCTCAGTAGTTCTTAAGTGTAATGCACTGATCTTATTCTTCGCAGGATCAACTTGTTGCAATAGCTCTATGTTTTCAACCAATTGTGGTATTGAAGGCCGACAACGACCCAATAAAACCTTGGTTTTGTGAAATGTGACTGAATTTTGAGTTTCCCCTTCTTCTGGCTTAGACGTAATGGTTTAAAAAATGCTAGTATAAATATATAAACAATATTAAACAGAGACTGTGCAAAATATCTTAATGCAATGACTTAATATTCTTCTAAGTTATTCGGTCGAGTTAGCAGGAGATATGTTACTATATATTCCTGTGGAAAAAGAATATGATGACATGGTATTTATTTGTCCGTAAGCTAATACTGTGAAGAGCTTTGAGTTTAGTCCCTTTAAAAAAATGATCTATATTTGTTGTTATCTCTTCAAAACAATGTAATTTACACAGCAAAATTCACCTATTATTGTGATAAAATATAATCCATCAGCGCCATTGGATATAAAAGATGTCCACAGCTAAGCATATAAACCAACAACGATAGCCTTACTTAGGTTAATGTTTTTTTAATGATTTATAAAAGATTAACATCGTTCTTCTTTCCATACCATCACAAATTAATTAATTACCAATTATTAAGCGCATACCTTAAGATGTACAAGAATGCACTGACATTCTAATTGTATTGGGGCACTCTGAAGTCTGTTAATTACAACACTTCTCGTTATCTTGTTTGGCGAATCTTATGCCGGATAGAGGAGATAAAACAATTTCCTTTTAAAATGAAGGCACGCCTTCCGGTTGAGCTATTGTTGTTAGTTTATTGTATAGTTAAAGAGTGATACTGAGTTGCATTATTATAGTCATGAGACAATTTTCCATGAATAATGAAAACTTTGTTCCCACAATCGATCAAAAGTGAACATGAACAAGATGAGAAGGCCAAAAGGAAAACCCTCGACAAAAGTAAAACAAGCAACTTTCTTGTAAATCAAACAAAAATGCATTTCTATTGTAAAATATTGTAGTTTTTGTTTTTGTTTTTTTTTTTCAACAGATACCCATATTTTTCTCACTTTTACACAGAGTACAATACATTTTTCCAACAATGGAAACTAACACACCTCATTGCTAGCCATACAGTGTGGAATTTGCAATTTGTACAATTTTGTAGCGGTAGTAGGCATAAAACTAGTTTCTTTTACTGAGAAACATATTGGAATAGTTTTGCAGATACATTTGCGAAAGAGGCAAAGTCTACTAGTTATACGATGTTGAAGTCCCAATAATCATGTTCAAAATATGTTTATATGTGATAGCGAAGACGAAATGCTATTATAGTTCCTATCATAGCAAACAGATTGAAATATATCTCAACTATGTTTTCAGCATAATGTACAATAATAATTAATAAAATTATTTATTTATTTGTTTTTTTTTTTTTTAAGAGAACTAAGTTATTTTCAACAAATTGGTTCTTACATTGTTAGATCGGCTATTACCACAAGAAAGGAGTCGTTGGTTCAGCTCCTTCATCATACTAATAACCTTACGAATGTTAAGTTTGGAAATAGATAAAAACGGACGAACAGATTCTGCTCTTGGAATACTTAACAAATTGTCCCGTGTTGCTACCTCAACTCTATTAAAGTTCGCCGATATGTTCCCATAGTTAGGTTAGGTTAGGTTAGGTTAAAGTGGCAGCCCGATTAAGATTCAGGCTCACTTAGACTATTCAGTCCATTGTGATACCACATTAACTAAAAGTACCTATTACATATGGGCACTTCTAGTTTTAACCGCTGAACCTTCTTGATTATTTTTCTGTGTTGAACCAACCAGATTGTTCCAAAAACATTAGCAGACTGCTTAAGTTAACGTTTTCCAGATCCGCCAGTAATCTGAAGCTATATGCTCCTAAAAGTTGCTTGCGCTTTACACAAAATGCAGGACACTCACACAAGAGGTGTTTAATTGATTCTTTTTCCTCCGCATCATGACAGCTCATACAATAGTCATTATACTTCGCGCCAATAGTTTTTGCAAAATCTCCTATCAGGCAGCGACCCGTTATAGCAGATATCAGGAGTGATATCTGACGTCTCGAGAACATTAGCATATCTAGTGTGCGGTTTAAGTTGAAATGGGGCCATATTTGCTTGGTGTCGTTACAACCCTTGCAATTCTCCCATCGAACATTTGCCATCATAACAGCCTTCTCACGCAGCATGAGCTTGCAGGTAGCTAGGGGCATACCAACAAATTCTAGTTCCCCTGGAATATGTAAGGTAGTCCCTAGCCTTGCCAACTCATCGGCTTCGCAGTTCCCCGGTATGTTCCTATGGCCAGGCACCCATATTAGGTGAATATTGTACTGCTCAGCCATCTCATTGAGAGATTTGCGGCAATCGATGGCCGTTTTCGAGTTGAGGAACACAGAGTCCAAGGATTTTATTGCAGGTTGACTGTCTGAGTATATATTAATGCCCACATTTTTTGGAACATTACTTCTCAGCCAATTCGCCACCTCTCTTATTGCTAATATTTCAGCCTGAAAAACACTACAGTGATTAGGTAATCTTTTCGCTATTTGAAGTTCCAAATCATTAGAATATACTCCAAAACCCACTTGTCCATCCAATTTGGAGCCATCAGTGTAGAAATCTATATATTCTTTATTCCCCGGGGTCTGTGTGCACCACGCCTCACTGTTGGGGATTAGAGTCTCAAACTTTTTGTCGAAAAGTGGACTCGCCAAAGTGTAATCCACTACGTTAGGCACATCTGACATTGTTTTGAGGACAGAACTGTGACCGTAACCTTTTTCCGACCACAGCGATAGTTCGCGCAACCGCACAGCCGTTGTTGCAGCTGACTGTTTGGCCAAAATGTCTAAAGGCAATAGATGCAGCATGACATTAAGGGAATTTGTTCCTGTCTTGCTGAATGCGCCTGAAATACACAAACACGCCATACGCTGAACTTTATCTAAACCAGTCGGTTTCTGAAGTGCCGGCCACCAGACTACAACACCATATAGCATTATAGGTCTAACCACTGCCGTGTATAGCCAATGCACAATTTTTGGTTTTAGTCCCCACTTTTTTCCTATTGCCTTTTTGCACGAGTACAAAGCTACAGTTGCCTTCCTCGCCCTTTCTTCAATATTAAGCTTAAAGTTCAGCTTCCTGTCCAAAATAACGCCAAGGTATTTTGCACAATCACCAAAGGGAATTTCAATACCCCCTAAGGAAATAGGCCTAACCGTGGGAGTTTTGCGATCTTTGCAGTACATGACTAATTCTGTCTTTGCGGGATTTACCCCAAGACCATTGTCTTTCGCCCATTTTTCAGTCATCCGGAGGGCCCTCTGAATAATATCTCTGATTGTGGATGGGAATTTTCCCCTGACTGCCAGAGCTACATCATCTGCGTATGCCACCACTTTTATCCTTTCTTTTTCTAGAGTAACCAGAAGGCTATTTATAGCAACATTCCAAAGAAGAGGTGATAGAACTCCTCCTTGGGGAGTGCCTCTGTTCACATACTTTTGTATGTTTGCTTGTCCTAGTGTGGCTGAAATACGTCTCTTCATTAGCAGTTCGTCTAACAGCCTGAGTATACATGGATCAACATTCAGAGTTGTCAGTCCATTTAATATCGCGCTCGGATGGACATTATTGAACGCCCCTTCGATGTCTAGAAACGCCACGATTGTGTATTCTTTGACAGATAGTGAGCTTTCAATAAAGCTGACTAGTTCATGTAGTGCGGTCTCAGTAGACCTGCCCTTCGAGTATGCATGCTGTCGTTTCGAGAACAAACTTGAATCGATGCTAGTTCTAAGATAAATATCTATCATCCTCTCCAGAGTCTTAAGTAGGAATGAGGATAAGCTGATTGGTCGGAAATCCTTCGCCCTCGAGTGAGAGGCTTTTCCCGCTTTAGGTATGAAGACGACTTTTGTTTCCCTCCACTTTCCTGGGATATATGATAAGTTGATACATCCTTTATATATCACCGACAACCAGGGGATAATTTTGTCAGTTACAGCTTGTAACTCCGCCGGAGTAATTCCATCAGGTCCAGGGGATTTGAATGGTCCAAAGCTATTTAGCGCCCATCTTATTCTAGTTTCCGATACAATTTCCTCGACAGGAAACGACCGCTGAGCAACTGTGGCACCGCCAGTACATGGTTCAACCGTCTGATTTCCAGGAAAATGTGTGTCCAATAGTACCTCCAGCGTCTCCTCACTGGACGTTGTCCAATTGCCCTCCGATGTTTTAATGAAACCTGGAGCGGAGTTGGTGGATGCTAGAACCTTCCGTAGCCTGGAAGCCTCGGACGTATTCTCGGACGTATATCTTAAAACAATGTTAGATTATGTTTTGGATCACATCAATCCGTAGAAAATTATTGGTCCATTGCGGTTGTTCAAACTCGTTTTCTCTTCCTCTTCGTGATTGTTCCACTCCGTCCAGGTGAAGGACATTACCCAAATATGATGGGATTATATTTGGGTAATGTTCCTCATGATGACCTAGGTCTTCCCCCCAGGGGCCTTGATGACAGCGAGTATAAAGGGTGATACGGTCAAAATTTGGTCAAGGGAAAACGCGTGTAAATCGGTGAAATCGTTTATTTAAAAAATCAAATTAAATTTCTTTTTCAAGTTCAATTAGTATAAAATTCAGGAAAAATATTCAGTTAGACTTTCGCTTTTCCAAATCCGAATTGCCGGGCCTCACGCTTGACACCTGCCATCAGATTTTGTACAGCCACCTTGTCAACCTTCTTCGCCGCAGAAAGCCAGTTTGCCTTGAACTGCTGCTCGTCCTTAGCAGTTTTTTTTGGTCTTCTTTAGGTTCCGCTTGACAATAGCCCAGTATTTCTCAATTGGGCGGAGCTCTGGCGTGTTGGGAGGGTTCTTGTCTTTGGGAACCACCTGCACGTTTTTGGCGGCGTACCACTCCATGGCCTTTTTACCGTAATGGCAACATGCCAAATCCGGCCAAAACAGTACGGAACAACCGTGTTTCTTCAGGAAAGGCAGCAGACGTTTAGTCAAACACTCTTTCACGTAAATTTCTTGGTTGACAGTCCCGGAAGCTATGAAAATGCTGCTTTTCAAGCCACAGGTACAGATGGCTTGCCAAACCAGATATTTCTTTGTGAACTTTGACAGTTTTATGTGCTTGAAAATATCTGCTACCTTTCCCCTTCCTTTTGCCGTATAAAACTCCTGTCCCGGAAGCTGCTTGTAGTCGACTTTGACGTAGGTTTCGTCGTCCATTACCACGCAGTCAAACTTCGTCAGCATCGTCGTGTACAACCTCCGGGATCGCGCTTTGGCCGTCGTATTTTGTTTATCATCGCGATTTGGAGTCACTACCTTCTTGTAAGTCGATAGTCCGGCTCGTTTTTTGGCTCGATGCACGGTTGTAGACGATACACCCAGCTTATTTGCGGCATCTCGGAGAGAGAGGTTAGGGTTTCGCTTGAAACTACCGGCAACTCTCTTTGTCGTCTCAGCGGCTTCCGGTTTTCGATTTCCCCCCGATCCAGACTTCCTGGCTGACGACAAACGTTCCCCAAACACGTTAATTACATTTGTAACGGTTGACTTGGCAACTTTTAGCGATTTTGCCAGCTTTGCGTGCGAGTAGCTCGGATTTTCGCGATGCGCGAGCAAAATTTTGATACGCTGCTCTTCTTGCTTGGACGGCATTTTGACAACTGAAGAGTGAATTCGAAAATCAAAATAGAAGCAACATTCTATACACACACACCTTCAAAATGAGGGGTGTTCAGGTTTTTTAAATGCAAAATTGAAAGAAATACGTCAAGTTTATATTGACCAAATTTTGACCGTATCACCCTTTAATGTTCCTCACCTGGGTCATGATGACGTAGGTCTTCCCCCCAGGGGCCTTGATGAAAGCGAGTATATTCCTCAGATTTCAGTTTCGCAAATCAGTAATAGTCTGAAGGAAATAAGAACCCAGTATCATGTTTTTCTAAAATATAATACTAAAATGTTAGGAGTCTTCCATAGCCTCAGGATCCAGACACCATCTACAAATGTCATCATTCGTTAAATCAATCCTTACCAGAGTATTGTGTCCTGTTATAATTTCAATTGTCATCACCATTAGTATTCCAGACTTTCTAAAGGGTATTTTTCTAAGAGTTTGCTGATTTGAAATTTAAATAAAACACATGCCAAATTATGAAATGGCCAAAAAATGTTTTATTTGGCTTCTCATTTAACATTTAAATATAATTTCGGGCATATGTTCAACACGAGTATTTGGCACAAAGGTCATTCTGGAGGCCCAATTTTCGACCGCCTTTTCATGCATTTGGCATATTGGTTTCCAAAACCTCAATCGTAGCTGCTTTATCTACGATTTTTTTGCTCGCAGCCCGCAAAAGAAGCCCAACGTACCTTCTAGAAGTCACCATATTTGCTTTTGATTCTCTAAATATACAAAGAAAGCGGGGGGAAAACGTCCGGGTTTACGCTATTTGAGCCGCGTCTTCCATAGCAACTACAACAGTCTTCCCCTTTCCTTCTCAATTCAGTGACCTGAAGCTGTAGGTTTCTTCATTAATACCTAACTATTTGATGTGTACTTTGCAAAATATTTTTAGTTTATTCGTTTCTCTTACTCTTCTTCGCATAGATCCTAAGCCTTATGATATTAGCTTCGTTTCTTCTTCTATCATCTACCCTCATTATCTTGTACATCAATCTCATGGGCTTGGCTTTATTGGAATGGTAGGTTTCTTTTCTTGAATCTCTTTTTGTGTTATTGTTTTTTTTTGTTTAGTGAAATCCCTCTAGTGTGTCGGTAAGTTAGTGGGTTTCTAGCCATGTTATAGGTAAGGGTTTTTGTTTTGTATCCAAGCAACAGGTAGATGATTTAGGTTTTGGAATTTTTTTGATTGTTTGCTGATCATAGGTGTTGTTTTTGTTGTTCGTTTTTGTCATCACAGTTTCATTATCATTGTTAGAGTGAGTTCATAGAAATGATCGGCCACAACTTTCCAGTTGTTGTTCATTTAGAAATAATTGTAAAAATATTGAATTTCATTTGGAAATATATGATGTTGTATGGAGAAACCAAAACAATTGCATTTGTTGGGGTAGGTTTGTGTTTTTCAATGCACTTGAGTGCCCGTCTGAACTGGGATGGGCTAAGAGAACTAATGAATGAAATGTCCAAATGATTTGTGTAAATTCGATACCTACGAGACTAACACGTCATGAGACACTGCTATTTATTTCTATTCTCTTCATAAGATAGGAAATCATGATCTCCTCCTCTTTACTTTGGAATGTGGTTTCGGTGATTCGTGTATTTTGTCACCGGTACTGGGAATTGTATTACTTGAGAAGCAACAAGTACCTAATCCACTTCCCATATGTATTGAATATTTTTTACATGTCTACGCATGACCAAACCTATTATTTCCTCAAGTGGAGCTAGGTTTCAAAGAAATCTTAGGCAATCAATCATGTGGAAATTAAAGGAAATATTTGTTTTTGTTTCGCTCTCTTCTTCTCTATGACTATCAATTTCAAGACAATTACTACTGCGCACTTTGGTTCTAATTTATTCGTGGGAAATATTTATATCATGGGGGTTTAAAACTTTACGTGAAGATTGCTTCTTTTCTATGGAACTTTTTGGGGTCGATCACTAGTTGGGAATATTTACGTTTCTTATATAAAATTATATTTTTTTTTCAAGATTTGTATAGTGTCTTCGATTTTCCAGAACGCATACTTTAGGAGATATGAGAAAAATAAGTCTTTCATATGAAACATTCCCAGGGTTTTCAGGATTTGGACGAAATTTTCGATTTTTTTGAGATTGATCACGGATTTAGGAGGTATGAGCAAAATAATTGATTTGAAAAAAATTTATATATAATTAATTTTTTTCAAAATGTTCATAGAGTTTTAAAGTTTATGAAATTGATCACGAATTTACCTCCTTTTTGCTATAGAACGCAAAGCTTAGGAGATATGAGCAAACTACACGCAAAGAAAAAAAAAAACGTTTGGAAAACGTGTATCGAAAACGTTTTTCTTTTGTTAGAGTTTTTTGAATTGCTTCGAAAAGTATACACTTTTATCACCAAAAAAATTCGTTTGTTACAAAATTTTTATTTTTTCAATAAAAAAAGTTATTTTTGAACCAACAACACAGTCCATTTCGTTTATATCAAACACTGTTATTTTCTAAATTTAGGTCTTTAATAAGACACATTTTACAGTTCATAGTAAAAATGTAATATAGTAGAATGTAATGTTGAATTTTTTTTTTCGGAATCTTCCGATCATATCTGGAATATATGTAAAAAAAAAACTTTGGTCGAAGCAGGGATCGAACCCACGACCCTTGGCATGCAAGTCAGACGTAGCAACCACTGCTCCACGGTGCCCAACTAAATGTATTTTTCTGTTAAATAAACTTTGTTTAATCGGCTAGTGGGCGCCGCAAGCTATGCTATATAAATATAACTTAGTTATATGGGTAATTGTCTATTGATGACAATAACGGCTACATGGCTCAGTGGATAGTGTGTTGGCTTACAAATTGCATGGTCCGCGGTTCGATTCTCCGTCCAGGCGAAAGGTAAAAAAAATTTTAAAAATTTATAAAATCGTATAATTTCTTCTACATTGTTTGTGTTACAGAAAAAGGTGCTAAGAACTAAAAAACTTCGTGGAAGTGAGAAAGATATGAGGGAAAATGCAATTAGCCAGAAAAATTTTTTTTGTGTTAGTCTTTATGAAATTGTTTTTACATCCTGGAAAAGAATAAACGTTTATCACAAAAAATATACTTTTCTTCCAAATACACTTCCTTTCAACGAAAAGCAAATGAGAAACGAACTTTGTTTGTCTAAAATTTCGTTTGGGAGGAAAGAATTATTTTTTTGCGTGTAAATCTTTCATATAAACATTCCTAGTTTTTTTTCACGATGTGGATAAATTTTAGATTTTTTTGGCAGTTTTTTTCTCTCTCAGACGCATACAAAAATTAAAACTTTCAGGATTTGGATGGATTTTCCGATTTTTTGGGCTTGGAAGGTTTTTTATGTAAATGTTTTCAAGATTTTCATAGAGTTTTAGATTTTTTGGGATTGATCACGAACTTACAACTTTTTCGCTCTAGAACGCGTAGTTTAGGAGATATGAGCAAAACAAGTTTTTTATATACAAAAAATATGAGATATGAGTGTAATAAGTGTTCATACAAAAATTAAAACTTTTCCAGTATTTGGATGGATTTTCCGATTTTTTGGGCTTGAAAGGTTTTTTATGTAAAAATTTTAATTTTTTTCAAGATTTTCATAGAGTTTTTGATTTGTTGGAATTGATCATGAACTTACAACCTTTACGCTCTAGAACGCGTAGTTTATGACATATGAGCAAAACAAGTTTTTTAAATACAAAAATATGAGATATGAGTGAAATAAGTGTTCATACAAAAATTAAATCTTTTCCAGTATTTGGATGGATTTTCCGATTTTTTGGGCTTGAAAGGTTTTTTATTTAAAAATTTTAATTTTTTCAAGATTTTCATAGTTTTTTATTTTTTGGGATTGATCATGAACTTACAACCTTTACGCTCTAGAACGCGTAGTTTAGGAGATATGAGCAAAACAAGTTTGTTATATACAAAAAAATAACTTTTTCTGGGTTTTGGGAGATATGAATGAAATAAGAGTTCATATAAAAATTAAAACTTTTCCAAAATTTGGATGGAATTTTCTATTTTTTAGGCTTGAAAGATTTTTTATGCAAAAGTTTTAATTTTTTTCAAGATTTTCATAGAATTTTAGATTTTTTGGGATTGATGATGAATTTACAACATTTTCGCTCTAGAACGCGTAGTTTAGAAGATATGAGCAAAACAAGTTTCTTATAGAAAAAAAAAACAATTTTTTTGTTTTTCATAGAAATTTAGATTTTTTAGAGATGGTCATGAATTGATCTCCTTTATCTCCTCCTATACCGAATAGGACGCATAATTAAGGAGATATGAGTGACATAAGTTTTCATACAAAAATTCACAGTTTTCCAGTATTTATTTTTTTTTTTTAATAAAAATTTTAATTTGGTTAGGTTTTCAACGCAAAGTTTTGAAAATATGAGTAAAATAAGTTTTTTTATATAATTTTTTTTCTCAAGATTTTCAAGATTCTACCGCCTTTTCGCTCTAGGACGCGTAGTTTAGGAGATACCAGCAAAATAAATTTTAATATTAAAATATAGACTTTCTGGATGTGGAGAGAATTTTCGACTTTTCGGGAGCAATCATGACGTATGGTCCTTTTTGCTCTAGGATGCATAGTTTAGGAGATATTAAAAAAAAGTTTTGATATAAAAATTTGGATTTATTTCAGAATTTGGACAGAGTTTTCGAGTTGGAAGGTGATCACGAATTTATTGTCACTTTCAACATCAGTGATCATATTCCTTCTCTGGGTGCTGTTGTTAACTACAAAAAAGCTTAGTTTAGGCGTTATAATGCATGATCTAGTTAACTCTTAATTCATAAAGTTCATGTTATTTAAATTCAACGAGGGGTGTTAAATATGCCATAATTCATTTAATTTATGTTTTTGCATACATTTTTGTTTTGAGAAGATGTATTGAAAAAAAAACAAATTAAATTTGTTGTTTGATAGTTTTCTTTTTTTACACCTTCAGTTTTTAACGGTCGAATGATGGCCGATTGAATAAACATTTTGAATAGATTTTTTTCTAGATTTGCATGATAAACGCCAATTTTAATTATTGTTTTTTTTTGTGATAGTCTAAGCCCCAACTGTTGATTTTTTCACTTTCAATCATCTCACATCATCACGATAATGCCTTGATATTGCCTAATGGCAATTTAATAGGGAGAAAAAAAGTGAAATTTCTTCACAAAAAAGAAAGAAAAATGCGAATACATGAACAATACATTGCATTGTAGGGTTTTATCACAAAATATTGTACTCAAAATTGTATAGGCCTAAATGGTTATACAAACTCGAAACATTTGAACCACTCGGTTTATTTTAATGTCGCGATTTCAAAGACACAAATTTTCTAATTTTTTGTCCGGTTGTCATCTTCCCTTTGGTTTACTTTTGAATATAGGAACCCCCATAGCTCTCGTCTTTTCTATAGGCATAACGAATTCCTATGTGACATCGGGCAAAGTTGTGCAAATCATTTGATATTTAGATTTAGATCCCTTTTGTATATGCTAAATACTACTCACATTGAAAAAGAAATTTAAAATTTGATACAATATAGTCCCAGATAGACCGATTTCCATTTTTTTTTTGGTTGAGATGATCTACTGATGTGTGTCTCTATATTTCCAAGATTGGAGATTTCGATAATAAATTTAGTGCATTCCGGGTTATTTTTAGCAGTTAGGTAAAATGCGAAGATAAGGTACTAATGATAAATTTTCTGATGTAGCCCTCAATAAAACTGTTCGCTCAGTTTAACATCTTCAATGCATAGAACTTGAAACCCCGAAGTTAGAATCTTCTCACGCAGTATGTGCTTCCCCTGGAATCTGCAAGGTAGTTCCTAGCCTTGCTAACTCATCCGCTTTGTAGTTTTCTGGTATGTCCTGTTGCCATGCACCTACAATAGGGGAATATTTATTGCTCAGCCTTCTTGGTGATAGATTTCCGGCAGTCTATGGCCTTTTTCGAGTTAAGGAACACATCCCTAAGATTTCATTGCAGATTGACTGTTTGAGTATCTATTCAGGCCAACATTTGTTGGAACTTCACTTCTTAGCCAGCTCTTTTATTGCTTATATTTCAGCAGTGATTGTAAGTTCCAGGTCTTTTGAATATACTCCACAGCTTTTGGCACATTTGGCATCATTTTGACACTGAACTGAACTGTGAACATCATTATATCCTCCACCATAGGATGGGGGTATATTAACTTTGTCATTACGTTTGTAACACATCGAAATATTGCTCTAATACTCCACAAGTATATATATTCTGGGTCGTGGTGAAATTCTGAGTCGATCTAAGCATGTCCGTCCGTCCGTCTGTTTGTTTAAATCACGCTAACTTCCGAACCAAACAAGCTATCGACTTGAAACTTGGCGAAGTAGTTGTTATTGATGTAGGTCGGATGGTATTGCAAATGGGGCATATCGGTCCACTTTTACGTATAGCCCACATATAAACGGACCCCCAGATTTAGCTTGCGGAGCCTATAAGGGTAGCATATTTCATCCGATCTGGTTGAAATTTGGTACACGGTGTAAGTATATGGTCTTTAACAACCATGCAAAAATTGGTCCATATCGGTCCATAATTATATATAGCCCCCATATAAACCGTCCATAATTATATATAGCCCCCATATAAACCGTTCCCCAGATTTGATCTCCGGAGCCTCTTGGAGAAGCAAAATTCATCCAATCCGGTTGAAATTAGCAAAGTGGTGTTAGTATATGACCGCTAATAACCATGCCAAAATTGGTCCATATAGGTCTATAGTTATATATACCCGATCACACAAAAATTGGTCCTTATCGGTTCATAATCATGGTTGCCACTCAAGCCAAAAAAAATCTACCAAAATTTTATTTCTATAGAAAATTTTTTCAAAATTTTATTTTTATGGAAAATTTTGTCAAAATTTTATTCCTATAGAAAATTTTGTCAAATTTTATTTCTATAGAAAATGTTGTCAAAATTATAATTCTATAGAGAATGTTGTCAAAATTTTAATTCTATTGAAATTTTGTCAAAATTTTATTTCTATAGAAAATTTTGTCAAAATGTCATTTCTATAGAAAATTTTGTCAAAATTTTATTTCTATAGAAAATTTTGTCAAAATTTTATTTCTATAGAAAATTTGGACAAAATTTTTTTTCTATAGAAAATTTTGACAAAATTTTATTTCTATAGAAAATTTTGACAAAATTTTATTTCTAAAGAAAATGTTGTCAAAATTTTATTTTGTCAAAATTTTATTTCTATAGAAACTTTTATCAAAATTTTATTTCTATAAAAAATTTTTACAAACTTAATTATATTTTTTTTTAACATGGCGATAGCTCGCGCAACCGTACAGCTGCTGTTACAGCTCACTGTTCGGCCAATATGTCAAATGGCAATAGATGCAACATAACATTAAGGGAATCTGTTCCTGTCTTACTAAAGACTGCTGACTGAGACTGTTGGAGGGCCTATGCACAATTTTCGGTTATAGTCACCTCCTATCACCTATTGCCTTTTTGCAGCCTGCCAAGGCTTTTCTCGTCCTTTCGTCAATATCCAATATCCTGTCCAATATAATAACCCCATAGAAATTGACATAAATTGGCCAAACGGAAGGAGATGGGAAATCCGAATTGTGACTGATATCAAAAAGTTTGACAAAAAACTTCTGAATCGTATCTAAATTGAAATGTGAAAGGTAGGATTGGGATTCTATCGGGTGATCCAACCAGATATTGGAAAATCTGTATGGGAGTTCCAATATATGGTCTACAAAAAATGAAGGCATTGCTTGATCAATAATGCTTCCAGTGTGGCTAAATGAAAAGAGATGTTCAGATTTATGTGTGAAAGCTAGATATTTTAGTCATCTATCCAATGGTAAAAACGTGAGTTGGCACTCCTAATATATGGCCCACAAAAATGTGTAGAAGGTGCTTCTCGAGTGAAATGCGTCCACTGTTGCCAAATGATGGGAAATATAGATATTTTAGTCATCTATCCGATGGATGTTCCAAGATCTCTTTCTCGTGAGAAATGCGTTTATTGCGTCCAAATGGAAAAATGTGGGCAGATGTTTTGGTCTTCTATCCGATGGAAGAAACGGATAATACAAAATGTGTTTGGGAACCCAATATATGGCCTACAAAGATGTGTGGAAGGTACTACTCGTCGGAAATGCATAAAGATGGGGATGGCCAAATAGATAAAGATGGGTATCCAGATTTATATGTAAAAGATAGATCTGATAGTCCTCTATCCGATGCTTAAAAATAAATGTCATCCACTGTGGCCAAATGGCAATATACGTGCCTCCAGATTTATATAAGAGGTTAATCTTTTAGACTCCTATCCGATTATATAGAAAATTATACAAAATGTGTTTGGGATTCCCAATATATAGATTACAAAAATGTTAAGGCACTACTCCCCCACTCGATATATTGAGAATCTCAAATAAGCACCGATTTTCAATTTTACTTCTTAATTAGGGAAAAGACGAATTTTCAATTGAATCGAAGCTCTTATTGAATCGAAGCTCTTATACTTGACCATAACACCGTTTCTCTTTTTTTTATAATTTTTCGTTCAAAATGTTTTCGATATTCTCTACATGCCTATTCTTGAAAAAAACTTGACCCATATACAAAGTTTAAGTTGTTGTTCTGTAAAACTAGTTTAAGAACAACAAATTGAAAAAAACCTTGAAATGCAATAAAAAAAAACTCGGATAAAGTCAGTAAGAAACACAAACAATAAATTTCAAAAATTGTTTTATTAATAATTATAAAAAAATTATATACATATATATATATATATATATATATATATATATATATATATATATATATATATATATATATATATATATATATATATATATATATATATATATATATATATATATATATATATATATATATATATATATATATATAATATATATATATATATATATATATATATATATATATATATATATATATATATATATATATATATATATATATATATAGATATATAGATATATAGATATATATATATATATATATATATATATATATATATATATATATATATATATATATATATATATATATATATATATATATATATATATATATATATATATATATATATATATATATATATATATATATATATATATATATATATTTAAAACATATAAATTATCTAACAAGTGATCATGCTTAACAACCTTGTTAATACATAACAAAAATTTAAAATCAAATTTAACCGGTTGAAAATCATGAAAATCGAAATAAAAACGTGTGAAAAATAAACCAAAACGACGTGATAAACAAAACGCAATGATAATTATGTCAAAAATTAATCGAAAATTGATTTATTTAATTTTAGAATAAAATATTGTTTTTCGTTGAAAATTATAAAAAAAATTAAAACCAAACAAAAATAATTTTCCTCAACAAATATTGATCGATAAATCCCGGTCAAAATCAAAACGAAACAAATTTTCAATTAACACCTGCTAAACGATCCGTCAGTTGTTGTTGTGCATGCTAGCAACGCGTTTTAAGAACGTCTTCGCAACGTAGCATAACAACGTCTTGTGATTGCTCACTGCTTGAGCTGCGATACAAAAGAATTTCAATAATTTCCGATACTACCAGCTACTACTGCTGACTGCTGTTGTTCGGAATTTATAATTGCCGATATTTTTGCTTATGCCACTGTTGGAATATTGCTGCTGTTGGTACTGCTCACTTGTTCACCGGTGCCTATAAACGTCGTTGCAACGCATTTTATAATCGTCGTTGTTGCTGCTGACCTAACCAGTTCCAACCATAAACGCCAAAACACCTGATGGCCTGATGCTGTTTAGCCATAAAACGTTATCTCTCGATTGCACTTGAGGTTTTCACAGCAGACGAAGAAAAACCTCCATCATCATCCATAGCCTATTGTTTTTTGGCTGAATTGTTAATTTCTAGTTTTCTACACTGATCGCAGTAATTGTGATTGTTTTTAGTTTTTGCTTTTTTGTAAACTCAAACCGGAAATTCAAGTGGACTTTTTTTGTAAAAGGTATCTCACATCTCTTCGTTATACGTAAAACCATAATCGTCGAATCATATATCTTGACCTAAGTCTAAAGAGAAAAGGAGGGAGAGAGAGATAAAGAGCGCAGAGCTTTAATATTGGAATAAAAGAGGTGTGTATGAATTTTATAACTTCAAATGAGTCTTTATCTATGTTTTCTTTGGTTATTTCAAATTTGCTAAAAATATAGGTTTTTTTGAAGCAATAAATAAATTATAACGAATGTGTTTAAATTAGTTTAAATTTAGTTGAATTCAATTTTATACTTAAGAAATTTATTTCATATTAATTTTGATAAATTCAGATAAGCAAATAAATAAAATAAATATAATTTAAATTAATTAAAATAAATTAAAAATAACTTAATCAAGTTAAAACCAAAACACAATCAATTGTCAATTTGAATTATATTAAATTATAATCAATTTTACAATATTTAATTAAAATAAATCAAACTCATTAGTCTAATTAAATCAAACAAAATAAAATTAAATTACGTTGACAATTTAAATATTCTAAAGTAAATTAACATTTCAAATAAATTGAATAAAATAAAATTACATTTAGTTTTAAAATAACCAAAATTATTTAATAAAACAAAATATGTTTAATAAAATTTATAAAAATTAAATACTAGTAAGCAAATAGTATTAGAATAAATTTATGCCATGCTCGTTGCAAAATAGTTTAAAAAAAATTGTAAACTCTCATCTTAGGTACGATCTCTAGTAAAATATTTGACAGAAATAAAAATTTTACCACAGTGATCCAGCATACATTTTAGCTCATATTGGATATATAACATATCGTTAGGAAGAACTCTCGAAATATTTGGAAAATGCTCCTATAAAAAAATTTGACACTCCCCAGCAAAAAACTTTGGAAGTACTTCTAAAGGCACTGCTATAAAAGCACTTCAAAAAATGTCCTCCCAAAGATGTTCTTTATTCTAACTACTCAGGAAGTTCTTTTAATTATTTTTTTTTATAACTCGCTTTTTTCATATTTTCAAAGTGCACAGAAAAAAATCCGTAGTTAAACTAACTCTAAATTTAACTTATTTTTATTAGAAAAAATTATTTGCTAGTAGTTAAATTTTATTATTTTTTCGAAATTTTCTACAGCTTAATGAAATTTTACTTTTTTTTAAGTATGTCTCAAAAATTTTATGAACTAAACATGTATATGAACTAAAGCAAACGAAGATTTTCGTACGATTCCCAAAAATAGTAAGAATGAACTACTGTATGGTTAAAATGGTGATGATTTGGCGCCAATGATTTTCTTCTTTACTTTTAGTTCATTTTTTCTTCTATGAGAGGATGTAATTTCGTGAACTGCAGTTAAAAAGTACAAAAGGGCATTCAATTTTGCTGCTTTTAACAACGCTTTGTAAAAATCTCAAAATGTGGAGTAAAATTTAGTTCAATTTTCGTGCGAGGTAGTTCATTCTTCCTATAAAACAGTTCACTTTTTTTGGTGTGTAATTTTAACTTTGTTCGTTTTAAATAGATTAGAACAAAGCAAGAATTAATAAAAATGGTACAAAATATTTAAATCCATTGTAGAATTGCGAATTTTTGAAAAATATTTGAGGCCAAGCGTTTCAGAAAAAGAGTTAAAATCATTAAAAATTTTAAAAATATTTATTTGGAAAAATATTACAAAATTTTTTAAATCACATGCAAAACACTGAATTCGGATCACACCTTAAGAAATGAGGCAAATTCAGTGCAAACGGTTATTAAAAGGATGGACATCCGTCCTATGACAAGCCCATGTTAAATTCATCACTCTTCTTCAATATTGCACTACTTTTTGGCAACGCTTTTTTCGTTTTGATCAAATATTTGTCTAGTGTGACCATACCCAAGGAACTTGATTCATATACGAATAGTTTTATATAAGAACTTTACCATCTCTGCCTGTACTCGCACTAGTTTCTAGTTTCTTAGCAAATGCATGTAACAATCTTTTGATGTGTAATATTATTGGCTAATGTTACCCATCAACCTGTTAGAGTTTTCCACTCACGACCGCTACTTGAAACTTGTTTCTTTCACATAATGGCCTATGTGCATTTCTCTGACAAGCCTTGCA
Organism: Haematobia irritans; assembly: GCF_050003625.1. Lineage (NCBI taxonomy): Eukaryota > Metazoa > Arthropoda > Insecta > Diptera > Muscidae > Haematobia > Haematobia irritans. Next base: position 122,400,855 of record NC_134401.1, read on the forward strand.
TGAATTTAAAAGCCTTTTTGGCATGTGTTCCAGAAGATTCTGCTGGTTTTACAGGTATTTCAAGGTTGCCAGGTAATTTAGGTTTTTTAAAGTGACTGCTTATACAAAAATTTTATTTTAATGAAATTTAATATTATTAGAAGAATTTCAGTTTTCGATAGAAATTAAATTTACATGTTTATATTAAATTTCATTAATATTTGATTTGTACAGAAAATGCAAACCTAATAAATCATTGGGAAGTTGTTTTCGGTATATGGTAATTATGCAATAATTAATGACATTTTTAGCAAATTTAGTTGCAATTTAAGTTTTATGGTGAAGTTTTTAAAAAAGTATTATCGAACATTTTAAAAATAAAATTATTAAAAAAAAAATATTCAACCCTTTAAAATTAAGTTAAATTCATTCAAAGAAATAAAGTGATTTGGAGTGAAAGTTATCGAGATTAAATTTTCATAGAAAATTTAAAAAAAAATATATATTTTATGGAAGATAGTTTTTGTCAAGAAAAAAAAGCCAACTATAATTAAATTAACCTTATTTAATGAAATGAGGGCTCACTACAATATATCTCAAGCATCTTGGGTCGATTACCATGCCACACGAATCCTGTTGAAGTACAGAAGACTGTAATACTGGGTACAGCTTATGTAACAAGAAGATTCTTAAACATTATCCCCCATGTTCTGGTTTACGAATTTGCAAAACTCAAAATTTTGAATTGCCAATAACTCTTCAATCGATACGTCTTTAGACATGAAATTTTTAGAAATTACATTTCTTAAAGATAGGAAGAGTTTGTGAAAATTGCATATAATATATTGTAGTGGTTCGGAAAATAAATATTGAGAAAAATTTTTGCGTTTTGCGAATTCATAAACCAGAAAGGGGGGAATATGATATATAGCTATAATGGGATCATAGTGAAGTTAAATAATTGAAATGTTTAGAAAATTTAGTTCAGATTGATCTTGTATACAAAAATTTTAAAAATGTAATATAAAAATAATGGAAAATCGATTTAAAAAAAATGAAAAACGTATAGAATTAAAAACATTAAATTAAGCTCATTTAACAAAAATTAAGTGAAATTAAACGAAACTTTTTTTTTGAAAAATTAGTTGAGATTTAATTTTCATAGAAAATTTTGAAAGATTATTTATATAGGAAATATTATTAAATGATAAAAATAAACTTATTTATTGAAATGAAGTGTAACTAGAAAATATAAAATATTATGAAGAATATCGATTTTTCTAACAAAAAAAAATAAATAAATTGAAAACAAAAAATAAATTAAATTCAATTAAACTCATAATAAAAATTGACTTATTTACTAAAATGCAGTGATTAAATTTTCATAGAAAAAGTAATGTCTATGAAAAGTTTTGTAAATACAATAAAATATAGATATTTGTACAAAAACAAAATTAAATAATTAAAAACGACTAAAATAAAATTAAAGTCCTTTAAAAAAATAATTTTCAATTTGAATTTTTATAGAAAATTTTTAAAATAAAATTCATATATATGAAAGATTATAATGAAGTGAAATTAGAAAATATAAAATATTATAAAGAAGATCGATTTTTCTGAAAAAGAAAATTAATGCAAATCGTGTAAAATTAAATTAAGCTCATTTATGTAAATTAAGTGAAATTAAATGAAAGAAATAATATAAAGAAAAACGAGTAAGGAAAGTCTAAAGTCGGGCGGGGCCGACTATATTATACCCTGCACCACTTTTTAGATCTAAATTTTCGATGCCATATCACATCCGTCAAATGTGTTGGGAGCTATATATAAAGGTTTGTCCTAAACACATACATTTAAATAGCACTCGATCTGGACAGAATTTGATAGACATCTACAAAATCTATAGACTCAAAATTTAAGTCGGCTAATGCACTAGGGTGGAACACAAGGTTAGTAAAAAAATATGGGAAACATTTAAATCTGAAGCAATTTTAAGGAAACTTCGCAAAAGTTTATTTATGATTTATCGCTCGATATATATGTATTAGAAGTTTAGGAAAATTAGAGTAATTTTTACAAATTTTCGATTAAGCAGTGGCGATTTTTACAAGGAAAATGTTGGTATTTTGACCATTTTTGTCGAAATCAGAAAAACATATACATATATGGGAGCTATATCTAAATCTGAACCGATTTCAACCAAAATTTCAACTAAATCGGCGCAAAAAATTGGCCTCTGTGGTCATATGTTATGAGTGTAAATCGGGCGAAAGCTATATATGTCACGCATAGCTACAATAATAATTCTACCCCTTGTGCAAAATTTCAAAAAAATTGGGGTAAAACTCTGGCTTCTGGGACCGTATTAGTCCATATCGGGCGAAAGATATATATGGGAGCTATATCTAAATCTGAACCGATTTCAATAAAATTTGGCACACTTGACTATAGTACTAATTGTTCTTCTTGTGCAAAATTTTAAGCAAATTAGGGTAAAACTCTGGCTTCTGGGGCCATATAATTCCATATCGGGCGAAATATATATAAGGGAGCTATATCTAAATCTGAACCGATTTCTTCCAAAATCAATAAGGTTCTATTCTGAGCCAAAACACATACTTGTGCCAAATTTGAAGTCGATTGGACTAAAACTTCGACCTAGGCTTTGATTACAAAAATGTGTTCACGGACAGACGGACATGGCTATATCGACTCAGGATCCCACCCTGAGCATTTTTGCCAAAGACACCATGTGTATATCTCGTCTCCTTCTGGGTGTTGCAAACATATGCCCTAACTTATAATACCCTGTTCCACAGTGTGGCGCAGTGTATAAAAATACTAATACAAACCTTCCCAAATTAAACAAAAGCAATTTTTAGAAAATTTAGTTAACATCGAATTTTTTTACACAAAAACATCTAACATCTTTGTAAATATAATGGAAGATGGATTTTTTCTAAACAAAAAAAAAATAAATAAATAAATAAATAAAATAAAAATACTAATGAAAGCCATCATAAATTCATGTGAACACATTTACTGAAATTAATGGAATTAAATAGAAGTTTTTAGAAAACTTCGTGGGAATTGAATTTTCATATAAAAAATAACCGTAGGTATATTTTTTGGGTATAAGAATTTTGTGGAAATACATATATGCTATAATTTTTTTTTAACAAGAAATTTTTGGAAAATTTCGTTGAGATGGAATTTTATGAAAATGTTTTCAAAAATTTCGTATAACACATTGTGGGAGGTCGATTTTTCAAACAAAAAAATTAATTAAACTATTTAATATTAAGTTAATTTAAATTAAACCCATTTAATTAAATGAATTGAGAATACAAGAAAAAAATTAGAAAATTTAGTTGAAATAAAAAAAATTAAAAAAATATATATGAAATATTATAGAAGATCGGGTTTCCTAAAAACAAAATAAAAAAATCATTACAACCGTTTATAATTAAATTATATTATTTTTTTAAATGAAATAAAGTGAAATTATATTAAAAAATATAATTTTTTATATATATTTTCACTTCAAAATCAGAGAATAATAATGAAACTGGTCACCCCAATAGAAACGTGTTATGCAGTGCCTAACATCTTTGTAAATTGACCGTACCAACTGTGCTTCTTTTATGTCAAGTCATTGAAATACCGTTTACTCAGCTGGTTAGAAATAGGACCTCAGGTGCATAATAATGAAAATTCTTTGCCTTTTCACAATCATAGTACAATAAAATATAATAACATGCTTCTTAGATAGAAGAAATTTTGTCTGATTATAGATGTTAGAAGCATTCTCCACCATAATTGTACTATGCCATGAATTCAAAAGGACTTTAAATGCTCCATTCACTTGTGTTATTAGTACTATGATCTATTGTTGATGGGCATAATTTATTTAGTGAATAATTTCTTATAATTAACATAATACAATATTTTCATTTTGACTTGAAACATTTCTTGATTACCGTGTAATTTAATATGGTTGAATTATAAAAAATAATTCTTAAAAATTTCATATCATATCCATAAAACATAATATGACTATGTTTGGGTTCTAATTACACTTTGCCATATAAGGTGCCTAACCCATTCAATTTCGTTGTTTAGGTCTGTGCCCAATGTTGAATGTCATCTTCACTTTCCATAAATGATAATTTCCTGGTTTTGCCTCAAATGCCTCGGTTTATTGTCAAGGTAAATTTATTACACATATGGAACTACAACTCATTAAAATGTTCCAACCAATGGACAGATTTTAAGTCATTGCCTCCCTAATACCCCCTGATCCACTTGGAAATTGTTCCACTTTTACTTGAAACGCAATGCCACAAAACAAGTCCGTAATAAAATTTTGTGAATTATGATAAACTATATAATTCACCTCTTATGTCACACCGAATGAAGTTTCATTATTTTGTGGGGCGTTTTATTCATTTAAGCCCATTTCCGAGACAAGTACAAAAAAAAAAAAACACAGAAGGTTCATATACAAACAGGTATTAAAAATTACGATTTCATTTGGTGTTGTTTTTCGGATGGATTTTTGTGTCATCACAAGATATGCGCTTTATTTGGGCCATGTTGACTTTTTGAGATGAGACAAAATATTGAGGTATTGTGTTTCATGAGGTTTTGTTGTATTTTCTAGATCAAATGATTATTTTGATAAAAATCATCATTCACAAAAAAAAAAACAAGCCATGCCTTACAATATTGTAAAGACAGCTAACATGAGCTGTAAACTAAATTCATAAAAACTACAACGAGTGAAACACTTTCATTTCTATTTGTTGACATTTCAAAAATGCTATAATGAATTGTTCAACAAATGGCGCTGGGTTTAATTTCCTTCAAATGGGGGAGATTATATTTTTTCAGTGTTAGTATACAGAATTTTTAAAAAGTAGAAAAAATAGTGTCATTCACAATATCCCAGAAAAATAAAGCGTCGCCAAAAAAGTGGTGCAAAAGTTCTTTTTGGATCCGGAAGTGGTGCAAAATTGGCGCAGAAACGATGAATTTAACATGGGCTTGTCATATGACGGATGTCCACAATTTTGAACACCCGGTGCACTAAATTCGAATCACTTTTTAAGCTGTGATACGAATTCAATGTTTTGGATGTAAATTAAGACATTTTGTGATATTTTACCAATAAATAGTTTTTAAATTTGTTTATGATTTTTAATGCAGTCTAACGCTTGTCTGAAACGTTTGACATCAAATATTTTCAAAAATTTGCAATTTTTCTAGAATGGATTTAGCATGTTTTTCGGCCAAATTTAAATAATTTGTAGCATTTTATTAATTCTTAATCTGTTTTTAACCTATTTGAAATAAAAAAATTTAATTTCCCATTAGTAATATGAAAAAAGACAGTTATAAAAAACTGGCTCAAATGAACTTCCTGTGAAGTTAAAATAAAGACCATTTTTGGGAGGACATTTTTGGAAGTGCTTTTAAAGTTGTGCCTATAGAAGAACTTCCTATTTTTTTTTGCTGGGATAAAGAGGAATACATACTTTTACAATTTCTTGAAATTCTTAGAAAAGTTCAAACATATATCATCAATAATTTTTTTTTGTTCCAAAATGTATGTACATAAAAATGTGATGTTTATTTCATAATCGCAGTTTATTTCTTTAATTATTAGCACTTTCCCAAGAGTTGTATTTGGTACTTCGTTTGAAAGAATGGAATCAATCAACTAAATTGGTTTGTTTTCTTTTAATAAAGTTTCTTTAACTCGGCTTGTGTGTGTCCAACAAACTTGTCTATAAATAAAACTGCTTGATTATTGCTCGTTGGTGGCAATAAGAGTTTCACGGTCCAGTGTTTACAAACTGTATGGTCCGCGGTTCGATTCTCAATATGGATAAAAGGTAAAATTTGAAAATTTTGTAAAATCGAATATGTTTTCTACATGTGTGTCTTACAGAAAAAAGCTGTGGGAACTAAAAAATCACTTGGAAGTGAGGAAGATGCAATTGTAAACAACATTTTTAGTTTGTTGTGAGTTAGACTTTATTAAATTGTTTTCACAGCCTATAAATACCCAGCAAAAAAATTTGGAAGTTCTTCTAAAGGCACAACTTTAAAAGTACTTCCAGAAGATGCACTCCCCATGATGTTATTTATTTTAACTACCCACGAAGTTCTTTTAATTCAATTTTTTATATCTTGGTTTTTGCATACTTTTAATGGGTAATTTTAACTTTTTTGTTTCAAATGGGTTAAAACAGAGTAAAAATTCATAAAATGGTACAAATCATTTAAATTTTGTCGAAAAAAGTGCTAAATCCAATCTGAAAAAATTTTGAATTTTTGAAAATATTTGAGGTCAAACGTTTCCGATAAGCGTTATAATCCATTAAAAATTATAAAAATTATTTATTTGGCAAAATATCACAGAATATTTTAATTTACATCCAATACATTGAATTCAGATCACACCTAAAGAAGTGATGCAAATTCAGTGCAACGGCTGTTGAAATGAAGGACTTCCGCCCTATGACAAGCCCATGTTAAATTCATCGCTTCTGCGTCAATTTTGCACCACTCCCGGATCCAAAAAGAACATTTTCATTTCTTTTTTGGCGTCGCTTTTTTTGCTGGGTAAGTCAACGTTTGTCACAAAAATACTTTACTGTTTTTCCAAACAAACTTAAAGCCAAAAGCAATTGGTAAACGATAGTGCTGGGAATGTAACGAGTTTTTGATTACAAGTACTCGTTACTGACTAATTTTTTGAGTACTCGTTGCTAGCAAATGAGTGCTCAATATCTTCAATATAATTTTATTTATTCTTCTGGCGGTAGCAAGTTAATGGATTGGAAGCAAAATCATTGAGTTTTAGGAAAATATAAATTAAAGTTTTGGAAATATCTGGTTTACAAATTAAAATAACGAGAAAAAAACTAAATGTGGTTTCACCTCAAAGAAAGTATTACAGAAAGTGAAAAATGTAACTTATTTCTTGTAAAGGATTGCATTTGCCACTTGGGAAGAACAATTGCAATAGTGAACAAATTTGCATTAGTTTAGGTGAAGAATCACAACTCTTGATTGGAAACAACATCTCATGTGAAGAGTATGATTAATAATGTAGTTGACATCAAAACTATTTTTTATAGAAGGTGCCAAGCTTATTCAAAAACCCTTAAAAAATTTCAAAAATAGCTCTCATCGTAAAAATGAAATTGGTGGATATCTGCTTCTAACGAGGCCTGTATATCTAAAACTTTATAACGCTTGAATAAAACTGGAAGATGGAATCCGTTTTTCTAATCTGTTTTTAAACTCTAAAAAGAAGAAAAGTTACCCAAAATGTATTTTTTTTTAATTTATATTAAATTAACTAGTAGTCAAAAGTAATCAAAATTTACAAGACTAGTAAACGATGGCTGTTTAGGATGAGTTTTTATGTGTCTAGTTTTTTTTTTTTATTAAAAATCCCACTGTGCGAATAAAATGGGTACTCACCCAACAAATTGTCTAAGTTCGGAATGAAGTCAAATATTAATGTAGTGTCACGATATGTGACACTACTTCCCATTTTGCTTCTTCGATCATTTCGTTTCCTAATAGGGTGAAATTTTCAGAACGAAAATTAGATTGCACATTTAATTCTGAAAAAGTGTTTGATACAAGGAAATAATAATGAATATTTGTTTGCAGGGATAAATCACAAGTTATCTCAGAAAGTTTAGCAACTTATTACGCATTGTTTTGTATGAAAAGGGTTTCGAATAAAAAAAAAATATTTATAAGAAAAACATAATAAAAGGACAAATTAAACTAATCTCGAAATTTATTCTACACTTCATATTCCATGTTATATTTTCTAGAAAAACCGTTTTTGACAAGAAAAACTGAGCTCAAAGGCCTTTTATATTAGCACTACAGGTTCTATTATTAATATGGTACAGAAACAATTTCTTTTTAATGAAGACTTTGCAGATGTGAAGAGCCTAAAATTTGTAGATATACAGTGGATTCGTTATGAAAACACCGGAATGATTGACATTTGCCCATTAAATCTGGCGATAGGTTTGTATGTTTGTTAAAGATCATATATTGACATCACGTACCAAATTAAACCGGATCGGCAAAATTTTTTTCCACCAAGGTTCCGGAAGTCAAACATTGGGATAGGTTTATATGGAGTTGTCTATAATAATGGACCGATATGTATCATTTTTGATATATTTGCTACGAGACAAAATATGGCATACTAACATTTCGTGCCACATCAACATCAACCAGATGGGATGAAATTTGTTCTTCCAGGAGGCTCCAGAAGTCAAATTAGTATAAGTTTATATGAGGCCTTTACTTAGCAGTGGTTTTATATATAACAGGTTGGCTGATAAGTCGCCGGTCTGACACATAGATGGCGTCGCTGGTATTAAATGCATATTATTTTTATATAGTACCAACCTTCAAATGATTCGTGTCAAAATTCTGTAGTCTGTAAGTCAATTAGTTTGTGAGATAGAGCGTCTTTTGGAAGCAATTTTGTTATTTGAAAAAAAATGGAAAAAAAGGAATTTCGTGTTTTGATAAAATACTGTTTTCTGAAGGGAAAAAATACGGTGGAAGCAAAAACTTGGCTTGATAACGCGTTTCCGGACTCTGCCCCAGGGAAATCAACAAGAATTGATTGGTATGCAAAATTCAAGCGTGGTGAAATGAGCACGGAGGACGGTGAACGCAGTGGACGCCCGAAAGAGGTGGTTACCGACGAAAACATCAAAAAAATCTACAAAATGATTTTGAATGGCCGTAAAATGAAGTTGATCGAGATAGCAGAGGCCTTAAAGATATCAAAGGAACGTGTTGGTCATATCATTCATCAATATTTGGATATGCGGAAGCTCTGTGCAAAAAGAATGCCGCGCGAGCTCAAATTTGACCAAAAACAACAACGTGTTGATGATTCTGAGCGGTGTTTGCAGCTGTTAACTCGTAATACACCCGAGTTTTTCCGTCGATATGCGACAATGGATGAAACATGGCTCCTGAGTCCAATCGATAGCGACCGGTGAACCGTCTCCGAAACGTGGAAAGACTCAAAAGTCCGCTGGCAAAATAATGGCCTCTGTTTTTTGGGATGCGCATGGAATAACTTTTATCGATTATCTTGAGAAGGGAAAAACCATCAACAGTGACTATTATATGGCGTTATTGGAGCGTTTGAAGGTCGAAATCGTGGTAAAACGGCCCCATATGAAGAAGAAAAAGTGTTGTTCTACCAAGACAACGCACCGTGCCACAAGTCATTGAGAACGATGGCAAAAATTAATGAATTGGGCTTCGAATTGCTTCCCCACCCACCGTATTCTCCAGATCTGGCCCCCAGCGACTTTTTCTTGTTCTCAGACCTCAAAAGGATGCTCGCAGGAAAAAAATTTGGCTGCAATTAAGAGTTGATCGCGGAAACTGAGGCCTATTTTGAGGCAAAACCGAAGGAGTACTACCACAAGGGTATCAAAAAATTGGAAGGTCGTTATAATCGTTGTATCGCTCTTGAAGGGAACTATGTTGAATAATAAAAACGAATTTTGACAAAAAAAATGTGTTTTTCTTCTTTGTTAGACCGGGGACTTATCAGCCAACATGTTACTACGAGAAATACATATGGTATAGTAACATTTTGTGCCACATTTCTACCAGATGGGATGTAATTTTCTCTTCCAGGAGGCTCCAAATGTCAAATTTGTATAGGTTTATATGAGGGCTATACCTAACAGTGGTTTTATATAGACCATTTGCAATACTATTCGACCTTTATCATAGTAACTACTTGTGCCTACTTTCAAGTCGATAGCTTGTTTGTGGAGCTGCTATTAACATAGTTTCGCTCTGAGCGAAATTTCACTGGTATTTACTTCTTTCAATTTACTATATCTAAATTTAATTAAATGTATTGGAATCAAATTAATTTTTTATGCAAATTTGTATATCTACAATAGACAAGTTCAATGACATTATTAATAATTGCTGGTTTAATGACAAAATTAAACCGCACAGTTAATTTTTCGATTTATACATTTCTTTAATGAAAGAAAATCTTAGCAACACAATTTTACATCTCAATTCAAATTTAATGAATTTTTGTAGTGAAAATTATATCTCGTATAGCTTCAGAAATTTGCAAAAATCAAGCGTTAACATTTTTTACAAACAACTTAATAGTGGCTATAACCACTTATTTAAACATTTTAGTATTTTTTTTAATGTTCGTTTTGATTTTTCTGCACGATACATTATGTATAAAATTACAAAAAAAAAAAAAACAAAAACAAAAACATATAATGGATCTCTCCCCCTCCCAGCATTGTCATGATGAAAAATCACAATGGTCTGGACATTCACATTGAATGCTGATGGTCAAACCGTTGCTCTTTTTCTACCTCCCGCTGGCTAGGAGGTTGATGATGATGATGAAAAGCTTATAAAGACTTTTGAAGGTGGATATAAATAAATATAAAGACTATGATGTATTTCATTCATTTTATTGCTTGTTTTTACCATGCCTGTGGCATCACTTTTTCTTTTCTTCATTACGTATCTTAGTTTTTTGGTTTGCCCACTCCTCTTTAGTTTGAAGCTGATTAAAAGATGATAGGATTTAAGTTGAATTGTATATACACTACATTATGATTCATCATCAGGTTCTCTTAATATCAAATCGCCAGATCATTTTTAATGAAATCGTCTTAGGTATATATGGGACTTCCGAAGATTTAAAGAAAGTCTTGGAATTTGCGAAAAGTAATATTGAACAATTCTGCGAATAGTGAAGAAGATGTCTTCAACATCAATACTGCAAATTATTATCAACGCAAGTATGAAGTTAGATAGTGTACCCCATGCGGTAGAGTATATACAAATAATGTAACTTTCTATCATTGGTTGTTATGCGTTTCTTGATAATGAACAAAAATATTATTTGCTAACAATGTCATTTATAATTGTCTACTATTGATAACCGATAACAATTCCTTTGAAATTGTATCTCTTTTTAATGAATAATGTAGCTTTCCTCTTGAGTTAAATGTTGATATTTTTATGGTTGTTGTTCACATAAACAATAAGGCGACAAATAAATATTCGTTTCTATTATTATAGGTCCATGGGAAGTAAAATCAAGTAAAAGTTATACTGGGTTTGACCGGGACGAAACGCATCTAATCTTCACCGTTTATTATAACTACCACCATGGATTGGTGATAGGAATATACTTGTAATAATTTTTTCATTCCGTTTGTAGAACATCGAAATACCGATTTGAGACTATATATATTATATGTATTCGCGATCAGGAAGAAATTCTAAGACGATACATATAACAATGTCCGTCTGTATGTTGTTGTTGTTTTTCATTCCGTTTGTAGAACATCGAAATACCGACTTGAGACTATATACATTATAATGTTCATGATCAGGAAGAAATTCTAAGACGATATAACCATGTCCGTCTGTCTGATGTAATCACGATACAGATTTTTTTCTACAGGCAGATTAAGTTCGAAGATGGGCTATATCGATGCAGCAATCCTCCGATTCGGGGTCGTAGGCTTCTAGTCTTTATTTCTTAAATGGGAAATGTAGGGACCACAAATAGCTGTACCGATTATGGTGTGTATTCGTCCATGTTTTGGTATAGCCCCCGAATTGAATTCTTAGGCTTCCAGAAATCCCAATTTTCATAGGGGCCTCTGGAAACTATAGTTTTTTATCCGATTTTCTTGATACTAGAAATCTAGAGATAATATAGGACAAGTATGTGTGCCGAATGTGGTACGTATCAGTCCTTGTGTTTATATAGCCACCATATAGATCTTGCCATTTGATTTCTGGGCATCTAGAAACCGTAATTTTTATCTGATTTGTATAAAATTGGAAATATGGGAATATTTTGGGCCCTCAAAGACCTGAATCAACTCTAGTTTTTATCAATCCTTTTTTTCGAAAAGCCTCCATATGGACTGATATCCCGATTTCACTTCTTGTGGGGCATCCAAATTGCTTGAAACTAAAAGCCAAATTTCAAGATTTTACTTCTCGAACTTATATTGTAGTGAGGCGAAATATTTCATAATTTAATCTTTTTTATTTGCTTTAAAAGAAATGGGCCCCGGTTTGAGTTCGCTATCTATAGGAGAAAGCCTTACGCATCGCCATATCACTTGCGAGAACGTTTGAAACTCCGACCGAAGTCCAGCAGGAAATAAATCTGACGCAATAAATGCTATTTGGAACAACAAAAAGATGGGCGCACTTGAAAACAAAGGACAATCCCAATAAGAAAATTAGGGTTCATTTTCATTTGAAATATTGAGACTTATTTTTATAAAACAAAACGGTCCCAAAAATAAAATGAAGCTACTCCTCAAAAAAATAAAAAAATGCTGTTATTATTTTCCACAATTTAATTTTTTGCACTTATAGAAAAAAAACTAATAGAAATATATTACCTTCCAAAATCGTGAACGGACGGTAACAAAATCGAAGGGAAACGTTAACGAACATTAAAAATGAATGTTCACAGTTTCATCCACAGTCGTTCACGATTTCTTGAACGGCTTTTGTTTTTATTTGGCCAAGAAAAGTCTTAATATATTCGTTAGATGTTCTTATGGCAGCTCCGTCGGTGGTTCGAGTCACAGTTCATGAACTGATATTTTCAAACGTGAACCCCGTTCATGATTTTTTCTATGAGTCCTATTTCATTTAGCTTTTGGAGCTAATTTCTAAGGGGTCCATAGTGCCGTAACGGATTTATAGAAATAATTTTGATATAGCTCTACTATGCCTTGATATTCCAGCCTCACCTTTTCATTATAACGATCAAGCTATGGTGGTATTTTCTTCAACCAGCAAGCAGACATTTTGACATGTTTTACGCGAACAAGCAAAATACCTCTCTTAAATGGAGTGTGTTTTTTTATATTCATATTTATAACTATCACTATACTAATCGCCATTAATAAATACCATATTGGCTATCAATGAACTCATTAAACACTAAACCGCTCCCATTGCATCTGAGTTCACGAGCAATGTTTACGCTAAATTCAAATTTAACAAAAAAAAAAATAAAAACATTTTTCACATGGTTTTATTTATTTATTTATACCAACTATTGGTTGATACGTGATTTGGTGAACCTGCCGCCATTCAAACACTCACTCACACACGCACACATATGAAGACATTGTTACGTTTATTTGATCATAATTCAATGGAAACCGTTGCAACGGTTCCAATGAAAATTTTTCTATGCCGACAAGTGCAAGCTTGTTTATTTTTATGTCTGCGTTTTTGCATTTTCAACCATTTCTGGAATCTTTTAATCGATGACTACAGGTTTAAATTTAGTATTCGTTGTTGTTGGTGCTATTGCTCCATTTGACAGTGGTTCAAAATCTCTGCCATGTGAGTGCTTTTAAATGGGTTATTTCTGTACCCAGCAAAAAAAAAAGAGCTTCCGAAAAAGTAGTTTGGATCTCCAATTTGTGATCTGGAAGTAGTGCAAACTTAGATCATGTCCAATGAATTTTACATGGTCTTGTCATAGGGCGCAAGTACTCCATTTTTGGATCCTTACATTGCTTTAGAAGTTGTGCCTTGGAAGTTCATTTGGATGAAGAAATTAAAAAAAAAAACAAAAAACAAAATTTTTGTTTCCAATTTCAGTTTTTATTTTTATTAGTATTTTTGGCATCACTTTTATTTTCTAATTATCTAATTTTTACCAATTGGAAACACCATAATAGAACACATACACACACACGCACATTCAACCACAAACGCCATTGAACACGATGCATCAAAACGTCTATTCAAATGTTTGTTACGTGAACGTAATATGACACCACGGCATGACATCCCAACTACTTCCTGAGATGTTCTTTATTGTTATGAGTGAAAACATAAAGAACGTTGGTTCAAATCCCACCAGCGGAAATTTTTTTGTTAAATATTTTTCTAAAAAATTATTTTTTATGTTATACATCGTTTTTATTTTGTTTTTTTTTTCGGCATATATTTTTGTATTAATTAATTTTTTCAATTAAAAATCAACAAAAAATTAGAAATTATCGTAATTTGCAAAACTTTCTCAAAAGAACTTCCATCGAAGTGAAAAAGTCAAACGGCACAGGTTCAGATCCCAGCGGAGATGATTTTTTAATTTTTGTTTTTTACTTTTTTATGATTTTCTATTCTTTCTTGCGAAATTTAATAGGCCAAAACTTAAATTTTCACTTAAAACGGCCTAATTCCGTACTTTCTAAGACTTGTCCAAAAGGATTGCGGCGGAATTGAAAACAAATCGATAGGAGATCCCGGGATGCAATTTAAAGAAATGTTTGTGGACTTGTCCAAAATGACTGCATCGGAAGTGGAAAAACTTGATGGGGGATTCCAGGATGCGTTTTAAAAGAAATGTTTGTGGACTTGTACAAAAGGGCTGCAAAGGAAGTGGAAATAAACTTAATGGGGGATTCCGGGATGCGCTTTAAAAGCAATGTTTGTGGAACAACTTCCACGTTTTTTGCTGGGTAGCTTAAACATGGAGTTTTTTTTTATTTTGGTATCCTATACAAGCTTCTCTTCATATTTATAAAATAATTGAATATTTTTAAAATCGTTTGTCATTCGTTATTTCGCCATTCTTTCCATAGCTTAAGTGAATGGCCATATGCAAGTAAAACAATTTGCAATTTGGAGCTGGCTAAAGCTTTTTTTAAGGACCGTAAATCTTGTTGATTTCAATAGTTTTACATACCCTTCACTATGAGATGAAAGTACAATACGTTTGTGATTCCATTCGTAGCACATCGAAAGTAATATTGATATACTTAGAATTGAAATCTAGTTAAGGTCGAAAGTTATTTTAAACATTGAGAAGAACTAGATATCATTAATATTGGTGTTTATATTGTTTGAGACCCAGACTAAAATCCTTAAATAAAATTATGAATTTTTGGAACATGATGGAACCAAGGAAAGATTTAAAGGAACTAGTTCCAATGTACAAAAATAATGACAAAATTACATATGAGAGGTGTCCATATATAAGAAATTACTTGATGTGATGTGATAATATACGCAGAAAAAAATATCACCAAAATATTTCCAATTAAAAAGTTAATTGAAGTTGAAAATGTTTTCAATTAATAAATTAATTGACACAATTAACTTTTTAATCAAGATAGAAACATTAGGTTAATTAAATCAATGATTGAAAATTTTAAAATTTTTAATTAAAAAATTAATTGATACAATTAACTTTTTAATCAACTGATGAACAAATGAACAATTTTTTAAATTTTTAATTAAAAATGTATTTCAAACCATCAATTGTTAATCCAAATAAAAACACTAAGCCAAATCAGAAAGTAATTGAAAATATTTACCTTGTTTAAATAATAAATTAATTGAGTTTTGCTATCAACAACAATTAAATTTTTAATTGAATCAATTAAAAAATTAATTGAAATTTGCGAATGAAATCAATTAATTTTTTAGTCAAGGATTTTTTCTAAGCCCAAATTAAAACTGTGATTGATACCATCATTTTCGTGATTGAAGACATTTCAATTAAAAAATTAATTGGATCAATTAATTTCGTGATTTTATTTTGTAGCAAACGTCTCACGAAGCCACCGTGGTGCAATGGTTGGCAAGCCCGCCTTGCATACACAAGGTCGTGGGTTCGATTCCTGCTTCGACCGAACACCAAAAAGTTTTTCAGCGGTGGATTATCCCACCTCAGTAATGCTGGTGATATATCTGAGGGTTTCAAAGCTCTTCTAAGTGGTTTCACAGCAATGTGGAACGCCGTTCGGACTCGGCTATAAAAAGGAGGTCCCTTGCCATTGAGCTTAAGATGGAATCGGGCAGCACTCAGTGATAAGAGAGAAGTTCCCAAATGTGGTATCACAATGGACTGAGTAGTCTAAGTGAGCCTGATACATCGGGCTTCTACCTAACCCAACCTAACCTAAACGTCTCACGAAAATTTTATACTTATGAGAAGTGTCTTGTTCTCAGAGAGTCCACGTTTGAAAGGTTTCAACTATCATGTCTCTTTAAATTTCCTTCATTTACTTCGATTGGACTTATCTTAATATGAATACATTTTTATTTAAGTATACTACAAAAATAAATTGAGCTTTTGTATGTCATTTGCTTTTAGCGACTTTTTCCATTGCTCAGAATTTTTGGGAATTGACACACTTTTGTTTACTCCAAGTCCATTATATTTGTCAGCGTTTAAGATACCAGTAAAATGTGCTAAGTGGTTAAATTTTACTCCACCATAGCTATTGACGTTCGATCGTTTTACTATCACTACGAAGTTTCTGCTTACCAAGAAATATGTGACCATATTGGTAGGAAGTCAGTGACATATTGTCGAAAAGTTAGTTTGAATTTTTGTTGACCATCGGATGTATATGGTAAAAAATAAACAAATGCAGTTATTATTATTTCTCGCTGGTATTGGCTAATATCCCAAAAAAAAAATCCATGGCCTGCGGATAGCAAGTCTAGCTTCTATGGTAATCAATTTCCTCAAAAAAGAGAAAAGAAACGTTTACATTTTATATGAGTTGGTTTTATTTATGGCCACAAATAATCGGTCAGTTGTTTGGCCAATACCATTCACACACTCACACTGCAACAATTCTTTATGAATCAGCTTTCATTGTTATGGCCTAAAGCTAAGCAAATTGCTTAAAGTCGTGGAGTTCGATAGTATGAATGAACTCATTGTTGAATATCTTGATTAGCTAGACTCAATTATGGTGATGTGTGTCATACCTATAATGATTGAAGTTTTATGGTCACGAATGATAGCTATTTGACATTTGTCACCTAGAAAAAAGTTATTCTATAATTTCTTTATAAATTTTCATGGAAAGTGGTTATATTATCAAAAATATTGATAACAAATAAAAATCGGCCTTGTCGAATCTTAGATATCCTTAACCATTGGTACATATAAGAAGTTATTCCAATCAAGATTACGAATGTTAGATTTTCAAGAACAAAAAAAATACTTTTCTCTAGATTATTTTAAGGTTTGAAAACTAAAATCTATGGTGATTTATTTTGATAAGAAAAGTTCCCAATTGTGCCACATTGTTTCCAAAACACGCTGCAATGACCACACTCTTTGCGTTAGCACACGAACTATCTTATGTAGCATCGACCATGCATTGCGTAAAGTTCTATTAAAGACTGTAATACACAACAGAATTACTTGGGTTGTGGTAATAGTTGCTTCTAAATCATAAGGTATATAAATTTATGTTAGATAACAAATAAATAAAAAATACAGATTAAATACCTAAATAAGCCTCTTGTAGTTCTTGAATGGTTTGTATAGAGGACTCCATACATAAATAAATACTGATAAGTACCAATTTTTGCATGGTAGAGGTTCAAATTTCAATAGTAGCGGATAAATTTGTTCTTCCCTGTGGCTTCAGAAATTGAATCTTTGTACACGCTCACAAAAAATCGCTTCTGTAACATATACTCCCAAACATATTTTGCTTCAAGCATATACATTTTTGGCTATTGCCCAAACATTTATATGTTTGATCTCTTCCAATATATAATATGTTTGAAAGCATATTGGTCTAAACAATATATGTTTGGGTAGTCAATTTCCAAACATTTTGTATTTTTGCATCCAAATTCAATAATGTTGTCTTCCAAAAAACAATATGTTATTATGTGAACATATAATATGTTTGGAAGCATTTTGCACCCAAAAATATTATATGCTTAAAACAAATTCTCCCAAACAATATTGTGCTCAAAATTTTATTTATTTATTTATATATTTACAATCATAATGAATTATGAAAATAAACAGGTAATATAAGTGCTAACAACATAGGTTTTCGACCTGAATGCTCAAAATTTTGTTTCTGCCCAATTGTATATTCCCCCACATCTTTCTCACTTCCACGAGATTTTTTAGTTCTTAGCACCTTTTTCTGTAATACAAACATTGTAGAAGAAATTATTCAATTGTATGATTTTTTTTATTTTAATTTTACCTTTTGCCGGACGGGGATTCGAACAGCGGACCACACAGTTTGTAAGGATCAAAGAAGTAGCTGATTAATTGCCCAAGGAAAAATAAAATGTTAATTTTGTAATAACAAGCAACAACCACCAACTTAATTCAATATCGCTCCCTGTTAAATAGCGCTCCAAGCTACTAAACACATATATGTTTATAGGCTATTTCTAAATTAATATATGTTTGCATCCAAGCATATTATATTTAAAAACATTTTATGTCCCAAACATAATATGTTCTAACATATTAACAATATGTCCCAAACATGTTATGCTAGTTTATGAACATTATATGCTTGCACTCAAAAATATTGTGTTTAAAAATTTGTGTTCCAAACATATAATGTTTATAGCCAAACATATGAAAAACAGTCTTTTTCATCCGTTTATTTTTCATTATTTTTCATTAATAAGGGGGATTTTTGAGGGTGTATGAACCAATATTCGCATAGTACTTAGCGAGCATATATTGATAGCCGGATCGGTTGAAATTTGCTCCTCCAGTCGGATGCTAAACTCAAATGTTTATTTGGGACCAATTTTTGCATGGTAATTAGAAGACATATACTGATATCCCTAACTAAATTTCTACTGAAGTAGAAGAAATATGCTCTTGCAGGAGGCTCCAGAAGTGAAATTCAAGGATCGGTGTAAATGTGTGCTATAAATTACGTGGTTGGCCAGAACTGCCCAGCAAAAAAGCGTAACGAAAATGTTCTTTTTGCATCCGGAAGTGGTGCAAAATTGACGCAGAAGCGATGAATTTAACATGGACTTGTCATAGGATGGAAGTCCTCCATTTCAACAGCCGTTGAACTGAATTTGCATCACTTCTTTAGGTGTGATCCGAATTCAATGTTTTGGATGTAAATTAAAAAATTCTGTGATATTTTGTGAAATAAATAATTTTTATAATTTTTTATAATTTTTAATGGATTCTAACGCTTTTCGTAAACGTTTGACCTCAAATATTTTCAAAAATGCACAATTTTTTCAGATTGGATTTAGCATTTCAATGATTTGTACCATTTTATGAATTCTTACTCTGTTTTTAACGTATTTGAAACAAAAAAGTTAAAATTACCCATTAAAAGTATGAAAAAACCAAGTTATAAAAATTGAGTTAAACGAACTTCCTGCGTAGTTAAAATAAAGAACATTATTGGGAGTGCATCTTCTGGAAGTGCTTTTAAAGTTGTGCCTTTGGAAGAACTTCAAAATTTTTTGCTGGGAGTTATACTTAAGATAGTACGATATGGTCCATCATACACTCATAGAGAAAATCATGAACGGCGTGCACGTTTCAAAACGATCTGTTCATTAAAGCGAATCAGCACACATTTGGTGTCAAACGGGGAACAGACGGTATCAACCTGACAAAGATAAAATGACACCATGCGTAGTCAGGAAATGACACCATGCGTAGTCAGCGTCAGATCATGAACGCTGGCTAAGAATTTATAAAAAAAAAAATCTCTCTCCCTAACCATAGACCGTGCCACCGATTCCTGCTTCGACTGAACACCAAAAATTTTTTCAGTTTTTCACCAATGTACTATCACAATGGACTGAATAGTCTAAGTGAGCCTGATACATCGGGCTGCCACCTAACCTAACCATAGACCGTGACTCGAACCTGGATTGTCTGCCCCATACGCGTTATGGGGCATATTGCATCACAGACGGAGTTGCAATAAGAAAGTCTAACGAACATTTTAAGACTTTTCATGGCCAAAGAAAACCGAAAGCTTTTCATGAAATCGTTCATGAACGGCCGTGGACGAAACCGTGAACATTCCGTATTGATTTTTCGTGAACTTCCGTTTTATTTTTTACCGTACATTCACGAGTTTGGAACGTAATTTTGTTTATTAGAGTATAAAGTATTTTTGCCATGTGTTAAGCCGATGGCCTGTTTCGTTCGGAAGGTACTGCGATTTGAACTATGGATGGACCGACATCACTAGATCGAGTCAGAATGTTACCACGACGTTCTATGTGTTTTTAAAGGAATGACAATGTTAGTATATTTTGAACATTACTTCCAGCAAAAAATGTTCACTTCACACACTGAATAACAAATTCCATAGTTAAACTAACACTAAATTTAACTTATTTTTATTGCAAAAAAAATTACTTGTTAGTAGGTAAATTTTATTATTTGTTGCGAATTTTTCCACAGCCTAATTAAATTTTTTCCTTTTTTGAAGTATGTCTCAAACATTTTATGAACTAATCATGGGTATAAAGTTCAATGACAGTACACATAATTTCATTATAAACTAAAGCAAAATAAAATTTTCGTACGATTCCTAAAAATAGTAAGAATGAATTAATGATTAAAATGGTAATGATTTGGCGCCAATGATTTTGTTTCTATAATTTTAGTTATTTTTATACTCACCACCATAGAATGGTGACGTGGGTATAATAAGTTTGTCATTCCGTTTGTAACACATCGAAATATCGATTTCCGACTATATAAAGTATATATATTCTTGATAAGGGAGAAATTCTAAGACGATATAAGCATGTCCGTCTGTCTGTTGTAATCACGCTACAGCCTTCAATAATGACGCTATCGTCGTTGGCACAGATTCGTGTATTTTTTCCAGGCAGGTCAAGTTCGAAGATGGGCTATATCGGTCCGAGTTTTGATATAGTCCCCATATAAACCGACCTCCCGATTTGAGGTATTGGGCTTATAAAATCCGTAGTTTATATTTAATTTGCCTGAAATTGGAAATCTAGAGGTATTTTAGGACCATCAAAAAGTGTACCGAAAATGGTGCCTATCGGTCCATGTTTTGGTATAGCCCCTATATGGACCGATTTCCCGATTTTGCTTCTTGGGCGTCGAGAAAGTATATTTTTTATCCGATTTGCCTTAAATTGAAAATCTAGAGGTATTTTAAGACCATCTATGTTTTGGTATAGCCCCCATATAGACCGATCTCCCGATTTTACTTCTTCGGCGTCTAGAAACTGTATTTACAATCCGATTTGCCTGAAATTAGAAATCTAGAGGTATTTGAAGACCACAAATTGATATGTCGAAAATGGGGGGTATCAGTCCATGTTTTGGTATAGCCCCCATATAGACCGATCTCCCGATTTTACTTCTTGGGAGTCTAGAAACTGTATTTACAATCCGATTTGAAATTAGAAATCTAGAGGTATTTTGGGACCATAAAGAGGTGTCTTGCAAATGGTCCGTATCGGTCCATGGTTTGGTATAGACCCCATATGGACCGATTTCCCGATTTTGCTTCTTGGGCGTCTAGAAAGTGTATTTTCTATCCGATTCGCCTGAAATTCAAAATCAAGAGGTATTTTAGGACCACAAATTGGTGTGTTGAAAATGGGGTGTATCGGTTTTTGTGTAGCCCCAATATAGACCGATTTCCCGATTTTACTTCTTGGACTTCTTGAATCCGTAGTTTTTATCCAATTTGCCAGAAATTAGAAATCTAGAGGTAGTTTAGGACCATAAAGAGATGTGTCGAAAATGGTCCGTATCGGTCCATGTTTTGGTATAGCCCCCATATAGACTGGTCTCCCGATTTTACTTCTTGGGCTTATAGAATTCGTAGTTTTTACCCAATTTGTCTGGAATTTGAATTCTAAAGGTATTTGAGGTATGTCGAAAATGGTGAGAATTGGTCCATGTTTTGGAATAGCCCCCATATAGATCTACCTCCCGAATTTATTTCTTGGGCTGCTAGAATCTGTAGTTTTTATCCACTTTGCCTGAAATTGGAAACCTAAGTATTTTAGGACCACAAATATGTCAGCCAAATATGATGTGTATCGAACCATGTTTTAGTATAGCCCCCATATAGACCGATCTCCCGATTTATCCGATTTGCCCGAAAATGTAAATATACTGGTATTTTAGACCCTCAAAAATCTGTATCGCATTTATTTTTACCGGTCCATTATGTAAGGCATCGATATAGGCCGATTTCACTTCTTGATGCTATAGCAGGCGCACTGATCATAAAAATTGCTTGAAACTGAAAGTAAAATTTCCTGATTTTACCCCTCGTAAACATGTAAGTAATGGCGGTGAAAATCTACAGATTTACAAAATATGTTTATGATTTCTCTAAAACTCATGAATTTGATTCATGGTGGTGGGTATGTAAGATGTATGTACTTATTTTCTTCTATGAGATGGTGCAATTTCGTGAATTGCAGTTAAAAGGTACACCAGGCCATTAAATTTTCCGACGCTTTGTGGAAATTTCAAAATGTGGAGTACAATTTAGAACAATTTTCGCACGAGGTAGTTCATTCATTCATTCATTTTGACTACAGTTTTCGCTGGGTTAGTTATAGTATCCTAAAATGTACCTACATTTTCTAAAAAGAACTATCATTTTCCTTCCTGGTGGGTTCACTGCTCTTTGTGTGCATGGTGGAAGGTATAAAAAGAAGTTCGTTGGTTCGTAGTTGAATAAATGTGCAAATATGTTTAAAAAATATATTTTAAAATATACATTTGGCAACCCTAACGGATAGGCCATCAACAAAACCAAAGATCATCATCATGGTAACCCATAATTTTACGTAAGTTAAAGGTGTTTTTTTTTAAACTTGTAGTCATTTCCCCCTAGTAAAAAGTAACCGTCATCAGTAGTTTCCACTGAACGGAACGATTGAGGGATTGTAAAATCACACGACACAATTTTCTGAATACTTCAAATAAATAACTGCTTGGTTGAATGCGTTCATTATTTTGCCATGGGCATGGGATGCATCTAACTATACCCACATGTACTTGACTTTGGCTTTCTTTGTCTTTGGCCCTAATGCATTAGGTTAGGAGAACAACGATTCGAATCTTCATGTCATGAATACGATGGTGTTGCATTATCACCACAATGTCTACTTGTTTGCAATTTGATCTATCTCCGGTGTATGAGGGTTGGCGCTTCTTTCGATCTCTCTCTCCCTAACCTTAGACTAGCAAACAATTTAACATTGATATTAACTTTTCCATCAACAATGGTCGGAGAAAAAATGGGCTGGAAATTGGTCGGTAGTTACCTTGGTCTGGTTAAATGTAATTTGAATAAAATTGCATCGTTGCTTAATTTTGCAGATCTATGGTAAAGCACCTTTCATACGGTGTCTTGGGTGTTTGTTTGAGACCTTTGCATTTTAGCTTCCACTTTTCATAATGAGCTCATTTCTTCCCATTGTATATGAGGAGTATGTCATGTCAGGCAGCAATCAGTAATTGATATATGCGTGAAATAGACTAGATCATATCTATATACACGCAAAAAAATAATTCTTTCCTCCCAAACGAAATTTTAGACAAACAAAGTTCGTTTCTCATTTGCTTTTCGCTGTAAAGAAGTGTATTTGGAAGAAAAGTATATACTTTTTGTGATAAACGTTTATTCTTTTCCAGGATGTAAAAACAATTTCATAAAGACTAACTCAAAAAAAAAATTTTTTTTCTGGCTAATTGCATTTTCCCTCACATCTTTCTCACTTCCACGAAGATTTTTAGTTCTTAGCACCTTTTTCTGTAATACAAACAATGTAGAAGAAATTATACGATTTTATAAATTTTTTTACCTTTCGCCTGGACGGAGAATCGAACCGCGGACCATGCACTTTGTAAGCCAACACACTAACCACTGAGCTATGTACCTGTTATGGTCATCAAGAGATAAATATCCATATAAGTTATATTTATATAGCATAGCTTGCGGCGCCCACGAACCGAATAAACAAAGTTTATTTAACAGAAACAAACATATAGTTTGGCACCGTGGAGCAGTGGTTGCTACGTCTGACTCTCATGCCAAGGGTCGTGGGTTCGATCCCTGCTTCGACCAAAGTTTTTTTTTTTTTTTTTTACATACATTCTACATATGTTCGGAAGATTCCGAAAAAAATGTTCAACATTACATTGTACTATATTAAATTTTGAACTGTAAAATGTGTTTTATTAAAGACCAAAAGTCAGAAAAGAAGAGTGTTTGATATAAACGAAATGGACTCTGTTGTTGTTTCAAAAATAACTTTTTTATTGAAAAAATAAAAACTTTGTAACAAACGAATTTTTTTGGTGATAAAAGTTTAAAATTTTCGAAGCAATTCAAAAAACTCTAACAAAAGAAAAACGTTTTCGGTACACGTTTTCCAAACGTTTTTTTTCTTTGCGTGTAATGGCAAAGGGTTTTTTATACAAATAATGCAGGTTTTTCATATTTGATGTAAAGATGTATGAATCATAATTTTCAGAATAATAGCAAAGAACTACTAGTGCATGTTGCATTTGGAGCTTAAAAACTGTAGTGGTTTTGCAAATTTCCCAGAATTTCTCCCAATGGAGACATTTATTCGACAAATACATCAAAATTAAGCAAATCGTGTCAGTGTTGCTAGATTTGCTGATTTTCGAAAAGTGAGCAAATCTTGCCAAGGTTGGAGCTGCCTAAAGAAGCTCGAAGTCGTCGATGTGTTTAATAGTTAAGCTGCCTTCAAACAATTTTAATTTCAAGGATATTAAGTCGTTTTTTGTATATTTTACGGATAAAACTTTGTCTTCACCCATAAAAACTTTTTTGGCCTTAATCGTTTTCTTATTCCCACTTTCTTATTCTTTATCGTTGCAGGTTCACCGTGGCACGTTGAAATCATGTCCACTCCCGGTCTAACAGCATTGGGCGAATCGACTCGTCTTGTACCCGCCAATACACCGGCGGTTTTTGATATACTGCCGCCTCCTGGTCAAAGCCTTGCGAAAGGCGAGTGCGTGGCAACAGTTTTGGGTCCTAACAAGACCAAACTGAATGCCAGAGTCACCCACGAGGCGGCAAACGGTGCTGCACGCATCGAATTCAAGCCTACCGAAGTTGGTACGCATGTCATCGAGGCCTCAATTAATGGTACGAAAATCTCCGGCGGCCCTTTGATAGCCAAAGTCTACGATTCGAGTCTGATACAAGTTACAGATGTTAACGGCGGTGTTGTCGGTCAACCATGTCAGTTTCGGGTCGATGCCAGTGCAGCTGGTGAGGGACAATTGGAAATATCCATAAATGAAGGCGAAGTACCCAATCATGTACAGGTTGTAGGCGGTGGCCGATGTCTGGTTTCGTTTACACCGGAACAAGCAAAACCCCATTTGATTGATATTAAATTTAATGGGGAGACCGTAAGAGGTTGTCCATTTGTGTGTCAAGTTGCTGATACATCGCGTGTTATGTTGAATTTATCGAATTTGGAATTGATTCCTGTGAATAGACCTGCTTCGTTTCACATCACAGTAAGTGGTGGTGGTGCTGCCGAATTGGCTGTTAGTGTAAGAGGTCCACATGGTGAATTGCCGGTTCGTGTTACCGGAGATATACATGCAGGCTTCACAGCAGAATTTACACCGACCAGTGTGGGTGGCCATTCTATAAATGTGGAATACAATGGATTCCCTGTACAGGGTACACCGTTCTTGGCAAAATCATATGATGCAACTAAAGTGGCTGTTGGTAGTGTTTCGCGTGGTACAGTCGGTCGCCCAGTGCAGTTTACCGTCGATGCTGGAGATGCGGGAGAGGGAAATTTGGAGATCACTATATCGGCGAAAGGACAAAATATTCCAACACAAGTACATCCTCAAGGAAGCGCAAGGTAAGCATATTTATGTATGCAGAAAATAAAAATATTGAATTGTTACACTGAAAAAAAAAAACAGTGAACCCCAAGAAAGAAAAAAATCGGTTAATTTTAGACAATTTAGATTATTTTTATAAAATTTTAACTAAACAATATTACAAGCTTTGACCTCACGCCGATGACACAAAAATTAGTAAATATTCGACAAATTCAAGAAAATTTATTAGACATAATTAATTTTTTACTTGTTGTAGAAAATTTCGCAGTTTGAAGGAAAAAATTGGAGTTCAAAATTTCAAAAATGTCTTTAGTGCATACGAAGTTCAAGATGCGTGCATTTATAGTAAAATTTACAAATTTAAAGAATTACTGAACTATTTTGTGAGAAGTACGAATTTAGTAAATCTTTATGCTCCATTTGCGTATAATTTTTACCTGCTTTTTAGTTCCTTTAACTAAAGTACGCAAAAAATTATTAAAGTAAAGGAAATTTTCTTCATACATAATGGCAAATGTTCGATGGGAGAATTATAAGGGTTGTAACGATACCAAGCAAATATGGCCCCATTTAAACTTAAACCGCACACTAGATATGCTAGTGTTCTCGAGACGCCAGATATCACTCCTGATATCTGCTATAACGGGTCGCTGCCTAATAGGCGATTTTGCAAAAACTATTGGTGCGAAGTATAATGACAATTGTATGAGCTGTCATGATGCGGAGGAAAAGGAATCAATAAAACACCTCTTGTGTGAGTGTCCTGCATTTTGTGTAAGGCGTAAGCAAATTTCAGATTACTGGCGGACCTGGAAAACGTTAACTTAAGCAGTCTGCTAATGTTTTTGGAACAATCTGGTTGGTTCAACAGAAGAAAATAATCGAGAAGGTTCAACGGTTAAAACTAGAAGTGCCCATATGTAATAGGTACTTTTAGTTAATGTGGTATCACAATGGACTGAATAGTCTAAGTGAGCCTGAATCTTAATCGGGCTGCCACTTTAACCTAACCTAACCTAACCTTCATACATAATAATACCATGAACTAAAATAAAGTTAAATTAGTGAAATGGGGTTGACTTTTTTATACCCTCCACCATAGGATGGGGGTATATTAACTTTGTCATTCCGTTTGTAACACATCGAAATATTGCTCTAAGACCCCATAAAGTATATATATTCTGGGTCGTGGTGAAATTCTGAGTCGATCTGAGCATGTCCGTCCGTCCGTCCGTCCGTCCGTCCGTCTGTTGAAATCACGCTAACTTCCGAACGAAACAAGCTATCGACTTGAAACTTGGCACAAGTAGTTGTTATTGCTGTAGGTCGGATGGTATTGCAAATGGGCCATATCGGTCCACTTTTACGTATAGCCCCCATATAAACGGACCCCCAAATTTGGCTTGCAATTGCTCTAAGAGAATCAAATTTCATCCGATCCGGCTGAAATTTGGTACATGGTGTTAGTATATGGTCTCTAACAACCATGCAAAAATTGGTCCATATCGGTCCATAATTACCTATAGCCCCCATATAAACGGACCCCCAAATTTGGCTTGCGATTGCTCGAAGAGAGGCAAATTTCATCCGATCCGTCTGAAATTTGGTACATGATGTTAGTATATGGTCTCTAACAACTATGCAAAAATTGGTCCATATCGGTCCACTTTTACGTATAGCCCCCATATAAACGGACCCCCAAATTTGGCTTGCGATTGCTCTAAAAGAAGCAAATTTCATCCGATCCGGCTGAAATTTGGTACATGGTGTTACTATGTGGTCTCTAACAACCATGCAAAAATTGGTCCATATCGGTCCACTTTTACGTATAGCCCCCATATAAACGGACCCCCAAATTTGGCTTGCGATTGCTCTAAGAGAGGCAAATTTCATCCGATCCGGCTGAAATTTGGTACATGATGTTAGTATATGGTCTCCAACAACCATGCAAAAATTGGTCCATATCGGTCCACTTTTACGTATAGCCCCCATATAAACGGACCCCCAAATTTGGCTTGCGATTGCTCGAAGAGAGGCAAATTTCATCCGATCCGGCTGAAATTTGGTACATGATGTTAGTATATGGTCTCTAACAACCATGCCAAAATTGGTCCACATCGGTTCATAATTATATATAGCCCCCATATAAACCGATCCTCAGATTTGACCTCCGGAGCCTCTTAGAGGGGCAAAATTCATTCGATCCGGTTGAAATTTGGTACGTGGTGTTAGTATATGGTCTCTAACAACCATGCAAGAATTGGTCCATATCGGTCCATAATTATATATAGCCCCCATATAAACCGTTCCCCAGATTTGATCTCCGGAGCCTCTTGGAGGAGCAAAATTCATCCGATCCGGTTGAAATTTGCAACGTGGTGTTAGTAAATATAAGGCCGCTAATAACCATGCCAAAATTGGTCCATATCGGTCTATAGTTATATATTGCCGATCCTCAACCACACAAAAATTGGTCCATATCGGTTCATAATCATGGTTGCCACTCGAACCAAAAATAATCTACCAAAATTTTATTTTTATAGAAAACATTGTCAAAAGGTTATTTCTATAGAAAATTTTGTAAAAATTTTATTTCTATAGAAAATTTTGACAAAATTTTATTTCTATAGAAAATTTTGTCAAAATATTATTTCTATAGAAAATTTTTTCCAAATTTTATTTCTGTAGAAAATTTTGTCAATATTTTACTTCTATAGAAAATGTTGTCAAAATTTTATTTCTATAGAAACCTTAATTAATTATTCGTATTTAATCGGCCCTTTTGTAGTTTAATATATACCACGTATGGACTATGTGGTATATATTACGTTCTTAGGAAGTTTTATGATACCTTGCCATCGGCTTCAGTAGACGTTTCTACGCAATCCATGGTGGAGGGTACATAAGCTTCGGCCTGGCCGAACTTACGGCCGTATATACTTGTTTTAGTGTAATTATGACTAACAAAGGTGAAGCAATAAAATTGTGTTGTATATTGAATTGTTACGCTGAAAAAACAGTGAAGCCCTAGGAAGAAAAAATTTTAGTATATATTAAAATAAGAGGCTATGGGTTCAGTTTTGGCTCAAACATTTTTCAGCGGAGGATCGAGGTCCCTCTTTAATGTTACTAAGCCAATTTTAGGCTAGTTATATGATCTAACTCGTTTTTTTTCTTTCACCCTTCCCATATTGTAGGAAATCTATAACGGATCCCAAAATTTGCCTTTGACCTCTGTTTTCAAGTTTAGTCAGATTCCTTAATATCCTTCTCCAATAAGGAGGCACCTATATCTCTTGAAAAGAAAGTAGTACCATAGGTAGTGATCTAAGGTCTCCTTATCTTAACACACGCTCTAGTTACATCGTCTGTTGCTGTTTATACTTCACTTAAATATGGTAGTTCCCTGGTATTTACACCCTGAGTATATATATTCTTGGGAGAAGTTCTAAAACAATATAACGATGACCGTCCGTCTGTCAGTTGTACGTATGTGAAATTCGAAGTTGGCCTAGATCGGTCTAGTTTTTGACATAGCCTCCATATAAACCGATTTCCAAACATGAATTCTTGATCGGGAGATACCGCAACTTTTATCCGATGTGCCATTGAAAATCTACGGGTGTTTTAGGTCCACAATAACCTGTGTTTAATTTTGCCTGAAATTGGAAATAAAGAGGTATTTTAAATCTTCAAATTGGTGTGCCAAATATGGTATGCATCGATCCATTGCTTTCTATAGCCCCTATATGGACCGATCTCCCGATTCAATTTCTAGGGCATCTTGATATCACAATTTTTATACCAATAAAATTTGTGGACTGTTTAGGTCCTCCATTTCCTGATTTGACTGGTACTCTCTTAAGGTTCCACTCACTCCACACACAAACAAGAGAAAAATGTTGTACATCTTCCCTTTTTCATCTAATCCAAAATAAATGAATATTTTCATTGTATTTATGAAGAAGTCTTTATATTTACGAATGAGTACCTTTAGCGAACTCTAGAAATCACATAGTTATTTTCTATGAAATTAACTTTTTATAATTTTCTTGTCTATTTTCTTACAGATTCTCCGTATCCTTCGTACCCACCGAAGCATGTGAGCATACCATCAATGTATCATTCAATAAAATGCCTGTCCCAGGCTGTCCCATCACAGTGAGCATAAGCGGCGGCATGTCCGGTCCCCAAGTATCTTTGGGTGGGCCCGGACCCGTACATCAATCGAATTCTTTTGTTATCAATCACAATGGCGGTCGTTTAGAGGATATTGAAGTGAATGTTGAAGGTAAAGTATTGCGATAATCCCTTGTGTTGGATTACAGAATATCTCATACATAATATAATCACTACAAAACAATTTCAGAATGTATGTGTTAAATTTACTAATCATTTTGACTACTTTTTGGTAAATAGTTTCTTTGTTTAAATGCATTTCCTCAATTATTCGAAAGAGAAATTGGTTGTTTTATACATTTGCTAGTTTTTTTGTTTTCTCTCAATTTCAATTTTCACCTCAATTTGGTTTTTAAATTTCACTGTCCCACTTTTGAGCATGATCTTTTTTATTCACCTACATTGTTTCAATTCAGTACAACTTTTTCTATCATATTTTTCAAAAACACTCAATATTTTTGTTTCAAAAATATCACTATTACAGCACTTTTAATCATGTTGTTTTAAATTTTATCATAATTCGATTTTTGTACAAATTTATCCCATAGTCCCTGCGATTGCTGAGATTAGTAATTTGGAAATTGTAGAAGATAAATACATGAATTTGATTAGTCCTTGGTATATTGCAACGAACGGATAGGAAAACAAATAATATTAGAAACATAAACGTGTAAGAAATTGGACATTCGTATTTGCTGCTTTTGAAGAAATCAAATCTATTGGCATGAGAAAATATTTCGTTTTTTGCCTTCTACTATGGGAAAATGTTTGAAAATCACTCTTCACTATTGGGAATTAGTGTTTCGATTTTGTTACGGAAAAAGGATTGTGCAGTGTTTTGAGCGGTTGCTACTGCTGACAGTTTGACCAAAAAGCAATAGATGCAACATTGTATTAAGAGAATTAGTATCTGTCTTACTAAACACACTTGAGACACATAAATACGTCATTCGATGAACAAATCCTGCCTACATTTAATGCATCTTTATGCAATTATTAGCATGTCCGTCGTGCATTTAATGAGTTCATTCCCACTTTCCACCGAACACGAAAATGTTTACCTGTGGTGAATTATCCTCTCTCAGTAATGCTGGTGACATTGCTGAGTTTTCAAAGGTTCAGTATTGAGAATTAGTGTTTTGAACTTGTTGGGGAAAAGGTATATGCAGTATATTCCATTGCAGTTTACAGACGTGGTAGGGTTTTGAGCGATAGCTCACGTGGACCGACATCCACTGACTGTTTAACCATAAATCAAGGGAGCCACCGTGGTGCAATGGTTAGCATGCCCGCCTTGCATACACGAGGTCGTGGGTTCGATTCCTGCTTCGACCGAACACATAAAAGTTTTTCGGCGGTGGATTGTCCCACCTCAGTAATGTTGGTGACATTTCTGAGGGTTTCAAAACTTCTCTAAGTGGTTTCACTGCAATGTGGAACGCCGTTCGGACTCGGCTATAAGAAGGAGGTCCCTTGTCATTGAGCTTAACTCAGTGATAAGAGAGAAGTTCACCAATGTGGTATCACAATGGACTGAATAGTCTAAGCGAGCCTGATACATCGGGCTGCCACCTAACCTAACCTAACCATAAATCAATAGATACAACATTGTATTAGGGGAATCTGTACTCATCGTACTAAACATACTTAAGATACACAAAGACGTTATTCGCTGAACCACGTTGGTTCATTCACAGTTTCAACCGAAGGTTCTCTTAGTGGTTTCACCGCAATGTGAAACTCCGTTCGGTTTTGTCTACAAAAAGGAGGTCACTTGTCATTGTGATAAACATAGAATCGGGCAGCATCCACTGATAAAAGATCACTACTGATGGTAAACAATGGTCTGAATAGTCTAATGCAGCCTAAAATAATAGGCTGGCACTGTATCGAACCTAAGATACAGTCATGAAGTATTTGAGTCCAGAGTAAACGCCTGGATATGTTTAGCCCTGCAAGCAAAAAGATGACCCGTGTCATGTGACTCTTGATTACAAATGCGACTCATGTCAGTTACGCTGCTATCAATCAATATCTCTAATTGGAATGGAGATGCCTGGTCTCAGTTGAGCCAACACTATCCCTGTTTCACCGTTTCAGAGACATCTTTAATCTGGCGATGAAAATCAACCCTTACATCCCTAGGGTGGCCCTATGTGTGTTTAGATATTTCCAATTCTAGGTTATAGGTGATCTGGTGGTGAGTAGGGTAGAATTAGCCTGGCAATCCGTTTTATGGGCAGCGTTCTACCCGGTCCGTACGTTATTCTACTGAGTGTTGACTATGTGGGGTTACCACACTGACACGACCTAGTTACCACTGACCAATTGCCTTATAAGCAGGGATGGAAAATGCAGTAATACTTTTTCACCCTGGTCAGTACCGTAGTACCCCCGTGAATGATTTAGTACCCTTTCTGAAAACGGTTTGGGCCGATATCAGATTTATGGAACAATATTTTAATATTAGAAAGTCTTTAACAAACTTATTTGATAACGGTCTTTTAAAAAGTCTTTTAAAAGCCAGTGTGATTTTCTGAATTTTAATAATGTTTTGGTCGGAGAAAGCATGTGATCCCATATTACGCTTCCACACGGACACTTTTTTATCGATCAACTTTTTTGTTAAAATTTTATTCTATAGAAAATTTTGTCAAAATTTTAGTTCCATAAACATTTTACTTCTATAGAAAATTTTGTCAAAATTTTATTTCTATAAAAAATTTTGTCAATATTTCAATTCTATAGAAAATTTTGTCAAAATTTTATTTCTATAGAAAATTTTGTCAAAATTTTATTTCTGTAGAAAATTTTGTCAAAATTTTATTTCTATAAAAAATTTTGTCAAAATTTTATTTCTATAAAAAATTTTGTTAATATTTCAGTTCTATAGAAAATTTTGTCAAGATTTTATTTTCATAGAAAATTTTGTCAAAATTTTATTTCTATAGAAAATTTTATCAATATTTCACTTCTATAGAAAATTTTGTCAAAATTTTATTTCTATAGAAAAATTTGTCAATATTTCAGTTCTATGGAAAATTTTATCAATATTTCACTTCTATAGAAAATTTTGTCCAAATTTTATTTCTATAGAAAAATTTGTCAATATTTCAGTTCTATGGAAAATTTTGTCAAAATGTTATTTCTATAGAAAATTTTGTTAATATTTCAGTTCTATAGAAAATTTTGTCAAGATTTTATTTCTATAGAAAATTTTGTAAAAATTTTATTTCTATAGAAAATTTTATCAATATTTCACTTCTATAGAAAATTTTGTCAAAATTTTCTTTCTATAGAAAAATTTGTCAATATTTCAGTTCTATGGAAAATTTTGTCTACATTTTATTTGTATAGAAACTTTTGTCAAAATGTTATTTCTATAAATAATGTTGTCTAACTTTTAAAAAGTCTTGTAAAAGCCAGTCTTTTAAAAAGTCTTGTAAAAGCCAGTGTGATTTTCTGAATTTTAATAATGTTTTGGTCGGAGAAAGCATGTGATCCCATATTACGCTTCCACAAGGACACTTTTTTATCGATCACTTTTTTTGTTAAAATTTTATTCTATAGAAAATTTTGTCAAAATTTTATTTCTATAAACATTTTACTTCTATAGAAAATTTTGTCAAAATTTTATTTCTATAAAAATTTTTGTCAATATTTCAATTCTATAGAAAATTTAGGTGAATTCTAACAAATTAGCTTTCTAAAAATAAATTTCGTGTTGTTGCATTACTATGTAACAAAACGAAATAAAAATAAGATTAAGGGACTTGTAAGTTATATGAAAAGATGATGTACAGTGGGAGAAAAGATGATTCAATTTGAAAGAGGAAATTTCCCAAATGTTTTCTCCATAAGGAGTTAGCATAAAGGGCCCAAAATTGAGTTATCTCTCCCAGCCAGATCTTTACTAAAGGCTGTGGAAAGGTTCATTCGCCCGAACCGAAACATGTACAGTCCAGGCGTGTATAGATTTGTA
Organism: Haematobia irritans; assembly: GCF_050003625.1. Taxonomy (NCBI): domain Eukaryota; kingdom Metazoa; phylum Arthropoda; class Insecta; order Diptera; family Muscidae; genus Haematobia; species Haematobia irritans. Next base: position 122,434,754 of record NC_134401.1, read on the forward strand.
TCTGGCGTTTTCTTTTCAATGGCTCTATTAACCATGTTCCTTAATCTATATCTGTCCATAAAGCTCGAATAATAATTGTATAATTAGATAAAATTTTATTTCTATAGAAAATTTTGTCAAAATTTTATTTCTATAGAAAATTTTGTCAAAATTTTATTTCTATAGAAAATTTTGTCAATATTTAACTTCTATAGAAAATTTTGTCAAAATTTTATTTGTATAGAAACTTTTGTTAAAATTTTATTTCTATAGAAAATTTTGTCTAAATTTTATTTCTATAGAAAATTTTGTCAATATTTCAGTTCTATGGAAAATTATGTGAAGATTTTATTTGTATAGTAACTTTTGTCAAAATTTTATTTCTATAAAAAATTTTGTCTAAATTTTATTTCTATAGAAAATTTTGTCAAAATTTTATTTCTTTAGAAAATTTTGTTAAAATGTCATTTCTATAGATAATTTTGTCAAAATTTTATTTCTATAGAAAATTTTGTCAATAATTTATTTTTATTTATCTATAGAAAATTTATGAAGCTCCATAAATTCTACCAATCTACAAAACAGTAAAAAATACCATTTTTGGTAAAAATTTTCCAACTGGGTAAGCGGATATAAAACTAAAAACATAGTTAACGTAGGGAAGTTGACAAACAAAATTTTATTTTCTTTAAAATTCACTCTAAGGGAGCTATTGAGAATAATTTTTTGTTGAAATATAGTGAAAATATAGTACTTTTTCGCTCAAAAAAAAGTACATTTTTTGTGCTTTCTCAAAAATTGTATATTCCATCCCTGTAGTCAACAAGTTTCCGTTGTCCGCACCCTAAGTGTTAGGTTATAGGTAAAGTGGCAGCCCGATTTATTTTCAGCCTCACTTCGGCTATTCGGCCCATTGTGACCACAAGTGTTGCCAGTAAGAGGCTAAAGGATCTTTTTTTCTACCACGGATCGTATCAATTGCCGTTAATATGTCAAGAGTTTCCGTTGTCCGCTCCCTAAGTATAAAATTTAAAGTGGCAGTCCGATTTATCTCGACTATTCAGTCCATTGTGACCACAAGTGTTGCTGGTAAGGGGCTGAAGGGCCTTTTTTCTACCACGGATCTTAGCAATTGCCATAGCCGATAGCCACCAGCAAGATATGTAGAGGTTGGAGAGTGCGGAAGATATCACCCCACCCTGTTGAAATGCTTGTTTCGCTCTTCGAGTTCCCAGAACAGACATTTTAGGGATACAGCATTTTGTTCATACTGGTAGGGATGTATTTTTGATGTTCACTGTGACATTATTGACCATATGGAATGTCTGCAATAGGTTAAGAGCCGCCAGAAAGAATTGTATATGTTGAACAGTTCTGGAGATATCACCACACGCTGGGAACTTCCAATTTCACTCTAAGAGGCCTTGATTTTTATCTCCTAATGCCTAGTACAAATGGCGCCAGCGCAGATAATCAAAAACTTAAATTTCATTCCTGTCGGTAAGGATGTGTTTTCCATGTCCTCGAGCAGTGAGACATGGCTGACCGTATCCAATGCCTTCGATAGGTCGAGAGCCACCATGCTATAATATGGCTTGAGTTTATTAAGTCCTCTTTGGCATATAAAGCATTGGTCGTGCTATGAATTTTTCGGAATCTAACTAGTTTCATGGTTACCGGCTGAAATTTTTCTACACAATATTTGGCAGAGGTAGTGACTCAAGTGTCTTGGTTGCTGGCTCCTCTTCGTCTCGTGTCTTACCGGTAGTACAACGTTGAAGCATATATATGTTCACAGCAGCTTTTCTCAAATTTAACGCAATTATAGTCTTCGAAGTATGTACAACCAGCTTGAAGCGGATGTTTTAATGGACAGTGAAGCTATATTCGTTTTAAACCTTCCACACCACATATTTTATCATTCAGCACTTACAAGACCAAGACCACGTCAAATACTTGTTGTCTCTTTCTGCTCTACGCTAAATTCGTTCAAATTGCCACTAACGGACCTATCACTGGACTGGTAGCGGTGCTTTAGTTTGTCTCTAGTTTTAAATTTTCATAGAATTCATTGATTTTAATATCAACAGAGTACAGGAACTCTGTTGATATTAAAATCTACACATTAATTGAAATACAATTATCAGAAAAATTTGTTGTTTAACATATTCCAAAAAAATTGCATTTCTTGTGCGATTCGGATGCTCAACAAGAAACAGGTTCTTAAAAGTTTGTCCCAGACTGGTTCATGAGGAACTGTCTATGGGGCAGTCGAACTAGGTTGTCGCGGGACGTATCCTTTGGAATGTTCAAGTCGTGTCCTAAAGTACAAGTTTACCCCGTCAATGACCATCCCATGTTAACGTGACCGGCCCATTCCATACGTTTTAACCAGACCTGGGACAGGTCCATTCACACCAGGGGCTAGTATTGTACCGGTCCTGGGGTTGATCCACTTCCCGTAGGGTGGTATGAAAACTACGATTTTTCTTGCAATTATTTTTGGCCAACGTTTGAATGGTTTGCAGAAACCAAATAAAATTCACAATGAACCAAATAGAGTGTTTGGTTCAGCAACTCCCAATTAAACCTTGGAGAGCCATAAACTGGGAAGTTTTTATCTTCTTTGGAACACTAACTCCGAGTGCAGTTCAATGTTTAAACGTGGTGCCCAGAACCTACTGGGCAGTAGATAAACCCATGTTTCGTCAACCAGTAAAGCCATATCGTTAAATCGATATGACTGAAGTTTCGTCAGTAACAATTATGTACCAGACGATAGTAAGTAGAGATTCTGTGGGGAGGATAAGTACATATATAGATTCATCCTAATAAATTCGAACTGGGAGTATACCCCGATCCGAACGTAAGATTAGGTATACAGTGAAATCTCTCTTCAGCGGACACCGAAGGGACCATCGAAATGTGTCCGCCCTAGGGGAGTGTCCTTTCAAGAGACAACTACAAAAATTAAATCAGTGCAGACCATATATAATTATGGACCGATATGGACAAATCTTGCGTGTTTGTTAGAGACCACATTCCAACACCATATTCCAAATTTCAACCGGATCGGATGAATTTTGCTCCTCCAAAAGGCTCCGGAGGACAAATCTGGGGATCGATTTATATGGGGGCTATATGTAATTATGGACCGATATGGACCAATTCTTGCATGGTTGTTAGAGACCATATACTAACACCACGTACCAAATTTCAACCGGATCGGATGAATTTTGCTCGTCAAAGAGGCTCTGGAGGTCAAAACTGGGGATCGGCGTATGTGGGGGCTATATATAATTATGGACCGATATGGACCAATTCTTGCGTGTTTGTTAGAGACCACATTCTAACACCATGTTCCGGATCGGATGAAATTTGCTTCTCTTAGAGGCTCCGCAAGCCAAATCGGGGGATCGGTTTATATGGGGGCTATATATAATTATGGACCGATGTGGACCAATTTTTGCATGGTTGTTGGAGACCATATACTAACACCATGTACCAAATTTCAGCCGGATCGGATGAAATTTGCTTCTCTTAGAGCAATCGCAAGCCAAATTTGGCGGTCCGTTTATATGGGGGCTATACGTAAAAGTGGGCCGACATGGACCAATTTATGCATGGTTGTTAGAGACCATACACTAACACCATGTACCAAATATCAGCCGGATCGGATGAAATTTGCTTCTCTTAGAGCAATCGGAAGCCAAATTTGGGGGTCCGTTTATATGGGGGCTATACGTAAAAGTGGACCGATATAGACCAATTTTTGCATGGTTGTTAGAGACCATATACCAACACCATGTAAATAATTTCAGCCTGATCGGATGAAATTTGCTTCTTTTAGAGCAATCGCAAACCAAATTTGGGGGTCCATTTATATGGGGGCTATATGTAAAAGTGGACCGATATGGACCAATTTTTGCTTGGTTTTTAGAGACCATATACTAACACCATGTACAAAATTTCAGCCGGATCAGATGAAATGTGCTTCTCTTAGAGGATCGGCAAGCCAAATTTGGGGGTCCGTTTATATGGGGGCTATACGTAAAAATGGACCGATATGGCCCATTTGCAATACCGTCCGACCTATATCAATAAAAACTACTTGTGCCAAGTTTCAAGTCTATAGCTTGTTTCGTTCGGAAGTTAGCGTGATTTCAACTGACGGACGGACGGACGGACGGACATGCTCAGATCGACTCAGAATTTCACCACGCCGAGAGTATATATACTTTATGGGGTCTTAGAGCAATATTTCGATGTGTTACAAACGGAATGACAATGTTAATATACCCCCATCCTATGGTGGAGGGTATAAAAACAAACAACTGGGAGTATTCCCCGATCCGAACGTAAGATTAGGTTAGGTATAGTGGCCAACCGTTATTTTAGGGTCACCATAGGTGGTCATTTCTCTTATCAATGAGTGCTATCATATTCTATGTTTAGCTCATTGATAAGGGTCCTCAAACATTACGCCATGAAGATTGAATAGAAAGTGACCTACTTTATGGTATATACTCGTACATGGACAATCGATTTAGCAAGAATGCGTGGGTGGCTTAAAATGATACTTGTGGTAGATAACTTTTCGATCCTTTTGTGAACCAAAAAATGATAGTTGAAGTGTGTAATAGGTTGTACGTTTTAAATTTAGGAGTTCGTTAGTGACTAACCAATAGCATAGGGTATCCTACAGCATGATTCTAAGATGATTAGATATACTTATTAGGACCTATTTTAACTTTCTTAAATTCCCTTGTAGTTTATGTTTTATGTTATGTGTGGTATTTGTATTATATAACTTGTAAAATACCAATTAAATTAATTTTTTGTCTATAATTTTATTTTTTCTTATATATACAACTTTATTTTTCTTCTCTTTGCATATCTTTGTGTTACATTTCAGGACGACGAAAATTATTGTACTAGACCCACATATAAAATACAATCAAACAAAAATTTATATATACAATAATTCCACTTAACTAGCTACCCTTTTTTTACTTACTATATATATATACAAATACGAAACCCGCCCCTGATTAGCAGAGAAAAAGTTTTTAAATCGAAAAATAATATTTTTTTAATATTAATACATTTTTATCTTAAACTAATATGGAACACACCCTTCTTTTTAATCACTATTATTTGTTTAATAACAAATTTGTTTTTTAATCTATAAGTTATTAAAAAATAATTTTAAACATAAAAAAAGACATATATTACGAATTATGACCAATCAAAGTCAATTGAAATGGAAAAAATACATATTAAAAATTCAACTACTAGTAGAGTCCCTGATTACTAATTTCTAAGAAGTTCTAAAGTGCAAATAAAACAAAAACGAGTGGTCGTTTAACAAAACGAACAAGGAAATCGATACCAATTTTATGTACTAATTTTTACTATCCCTTTTCTCCTACTATTTAAATTGTTAACTTACTTTGTCAACTACTTCTTCGCTATCTATACCCAAAATATATACTATATGTAAATCTATTAATAATGTTAATGATTTTATTTACGAAAATAAATAAAAACAAAAATAATTCTGCGAAAACCCACAAATGATAGGATTTTGTTTTTAATTTAATTCTATATTTATGGTATTGGGGTTATGGATCCCAGGAATCCTTAAGATGTAAATTTTTGTAAAAAAAAATAGGTTCGACTTTCAGAAGACTTATTATGGTATCTTGTTTTTAGTAACTAACTGAATTCTTCTCTTTAGTATGGTAGTTGTTGAGAGCTTTTCTGTTCTATAATTCTTCAGTTCTAAGGGACTTGTTTTTCATTATTTTTTTACATATTAAATCATTTAATTAACCGAAAAAATTTTCTTTTTACATCTATAACTTCTAAGCTTATTTAATTTTGGTTATTAAAAATTACTAATACATCTTTCCATAAAAATTTTACATATACATTGAGTTTTTTGCTAATCTAAAAATTTGATATATTTTTCTAAATTATACATACAAATAAAAAAACAACTAAACATTTTTTTGATAAAATTCTCCATTTTCCAACGCATACTAATACCAACAAAATTAACACAAAATTTTGAAAACTTTCCATACGTATACTGACTGGTTTACATACTCGTGTATGTATGCGTGTATATGTGTGCTTACCGAATCAACGAAAAAACAATATTTTATTCTTAACCTAAATCGAAATTTTTCCATATAAAAATCGTCGCGTAATAAATAAAATGCTTAACACAAAACAAATGCCAAATAAATAAAATGAACTATAAACAAATACTGCTATACACGAAAAATCAACGAAAACATCCTTGTTTTTGCGGAAAACTATAAACATCAGGACCCGCTGGACAATCTGTGCCCGCACAGGTCCATCAGTCAGCAGAGGGTGTCTTCAAAGCTGAGTTTGTACCACGCGTTGTTGGTGAACATCGTGTCCATGTCACAGTTTGTGGTATGGCTACCGCTGGCAGTCCTTATGCCGCAAAGGTAAGTGAATTTTGTAATACATATTTATAGTTCTCCCTTGAATACAATAAAGAACCAAATGCGAAAAAAAAAACAAAAATAGAGGTCTGGATGAAATTTCGATAACATCGTTTTACTAAAATGTACCATAGCCCACACTGAAAAGAGAGGCTTGAAGCACGCGATGATTTCTTTTGACGCTAAAAAAAATCCTCAAAAAATTGGGAAGAACCATTGGATGGTTTGTCATAAATTCGGTTTTAATTGCTCTCAGTTCTTTCGGTGAAGTAAATTGCTTTTGAATTAGGCGATAGGTCTGCACACTTATGGGATATTCAAGTAATTTATAATGTATTCTACATTAAAAAAAAAAATCTAAGTAATTTTAATTCTATTATCTAAGATTTATTTTTTCTAATATATGAACGTCTGTCCGTTTGGAGATTTATATATCCTCCACCAAAGGACTGGAGGGTAATAAAAGTTTTACATTCTCTGCACAGCATACCGAAATAACTGTGTTATTGGCTTTACAGACTATCAGTTATTCCGGACGACAGTGCTCGTGTCGAACATATCCCATATATTGTGCACATTATAAGTTAAGTCCGAAGGCATAATCGATACTGCTGCATGTTTATGGGATCGATAACACATTTACCGATTATTTTGTCATAGCCGACAAGTCGTATCGATCCGACACACTCTAAGATTATTTACAAACACCGACATTCCGACCGGAATAACTGATAGTATGTAAAGTGCATTAGATCATGTAAACAAAATATATTGTTAAACAGAATGATAGTTTTGGATGATCTAGCGAAGTCCCTCTGGCGTTTGGTTTTAAAATATCCTTTTTCGTTTTTTTTTTCTGCAGACATGTGAAGTTCACAGAACAGGCTTTATTGGTTCACTATTTGATAGAGTTTTCATATAATTCGTTCCCTTTTTTTGATTTTTTATTCCAATTCCCTGAAAGTTGGAATCTACTCACAAAAAATAATGCATGCCTCCAAAACGAAGTTATAGACAAACAATTATCGCTTATCATTTTCTTTTTGCTAAAAAGAAGTTTGTTTGGAAGAAAAGTAACGACTTTTTGTGATAAACGTTGAAGCTATTAAACTTGGAGAAAACAATTATAAAGACTGAATCAAATATATATTTTTTGAATTATGCGGCTAGTTGCATCTTCACTCATATCTTTCTTACTTCCACGTATTTTAGACTATTCAGTCCATTGTGATACCACATTGGTGAACTTCTCTCTTATCACTGAGTGCTGCCCGATTCCATGTTAAGCTCAATGATAAGAGACCTCCTTTTTATAGCCGAGTCCGTACGGCGTTCCACATTGCAGTGAAACCACTTAGAGAAGCTTTGAAACCCTCAGAAATGTCACCTGCATTATTGAGGTGGGATAATCCATCGATGAAAAACTTTTTGGTGTTCGGCAGGAATCGAACCCACGACCTTGTGTATGCAAGGCGGGCATGCTAACCATTGCACCACGGTGGCTCCAAAGTAGCTTCTATTGTCATCAAAACTTAATTGTCGCTACAGACATTAACGCGCTAAAAACTCACATGGTCAAGCAGTTCTATTTATAGACCTTCTTATTGGGCACACACAAGCTGATGTAAAGAATTTTTATTTAAAGAATACAAAGCATCGTTTATAATAAATACAAATACAACTTTTGGAAGCGGAAATAATGTAATTTTACATATATTTAAAAAAATGTTAGGTATCCCAGCAAAAAAGCGTCGCCAAAAAATAATAAAAATGTTCTTTTTGGATCCGGAAGTGGTGCAAAATTGACGCAGAAGCGATAAATTTAACATGGGCTTGTCATAGGACGGAAGTCCTCCATTTCAACAGCCAGTGCACTGAATTTGCATCACTTCTTTAGGTGTGATCCGAATCCAATGTTTTGGATGCAAATTCTGTGATATTTTGTCAAATAAATAATTTTTATAATTTTTAATGGATTCTAACGCTTGTCGGAAATGTTTGACCTCAAATATTTTAAAAAATTTACAATTTTTCAGATTGGATTTAGCATTTTTTTTCGAAAAAATTTAAATGTTTTGTACCATTTTTTGAATTCTTACTCTGTTTTTAACCTATTTGAAACAAAAAAAGTTAAAATTAGCCATTAACTGCCTGTTCATGAAACACAAAATCGACTCGAGACGAATCGTTCGTCTAGATTGAAATTAAAATAACTTTAGATATATTTGATAGAAAATCCTGAAATTTGTCATGAAATCATTATTTATGATTTACTATCCAACACCGAAACAATTGGGATTTTGCAGACTCTTGTTTTCGATATATCAATATGTGATTTTTGACGAATCGTTCGTCTCGAGGCGAACGAAAATTCCACGAACAGGCAGTAAAAGTATGAAAAAAAACCAAGTTATAAAATATTGAATCAAAAGAACTTCTTGGGTAGTTAAAATAAAGAACATCATTGGGAGTGCATTTTCTGGAAGTGCTTTTAAAGTTGTGCCTTTGGAAGAACTTCCAAATTTTTTTTGCTGGGTATGTTAGGTTATGCCCGATATTTCAGACTCACTTAGACATTCAGTCCATTGTGATACATTACAAAAATGTTTCCAAGTGATATATTCCAAAAATGTTTCCAAGATTTCGGACGGATATTCGGCATTGCATAGTAAATTTCTAGTGTATACTACGAAGCCTAAGTATGTTTTTTATTTAAGGCATAAAGTTTAAGTGTGTAAATATAACGAAAGCGATAGGCGACAAATGCTCCTCCAACTCTAGGTGCCGGGTCTACAGCCCTCCTTGCTATAGACTCTTCATCAGTTGTTCTATAGTCGTTTTTTTTTTTGTTTGTTTGGGTCATACTATGGAATTTTAGTAGCCCTACCAACCGAGGCCTTATTCCACATCGCTCTATGCGTCTCCAGTTTCCATTTGTCACTGTTTGGTTTTTAGCCCATTTCATGAGTTCATTGGTCTTAAGATTGCTTTAACATATGCCAGTATATCCAGGCATTCATAATACGCGGATCTTTCCGTATTTTTAGCAGCCTCTGATTATCCTTTTTGCATTCCAATAGGGTCCGTAATAGAAATTAATATATTATTATTTCATTGCTCTCCGACCATCTTTGGCATATGATCCGGAAAATACAATAGGATCTCAGTACATGGGTCTTCTCACCCCGCTTCGATCGTTTTGTATAAAATTTACTACGCTAAGGTTTCTGTTCTAGGGTTCTACCCTGCCAAGACCGTAGTTCTGGCGTCGTTCGCGCATTCGCCAAATATATTTTATCTTAACAGCGTGATGGAGGTCTCGCTCAAGTGGACGTAATCTGATTTGCCCCGGTTATACAGCACAGTTGTAGATTCTAGACTATAGAGATTCAAATCAAAAGCATTTAGCCAATGCTGGCGTTCAGATTGAAGGCTAAGGGTAAAGATAATAAATCGATCTTTCAGGGGATAATAAGAAACTCCCTAGGACTGAATACAGCTGTAATCCCTGTAATCCATGAACAGAGATGAATTTTACTGCTAAGTGTGGGTTTATGACAACGGAAAGACTATGATTCTATCGAGAACCGTGATAAAACACTAATACTCAGACTTTGACACTTTCGATATTAGTGTCTGAAAATCTTGTAATGAGAGTTAATGTAAGGCCAAAGGAACTGGCGACTAGAGAAATGGAAAACATTAAGTTGGATTTAGAAAACAGTTGGTCTATAGACTCCGCGCTAATGAAGAATATGAGAAAACCCAATGTGGGAATCAAATCAGCCCCATGGATGGGGCTGGACGTGAAAACTTAACAAATTTTAAAGGGGAGCAGGAAGACTACGACTTTATTTGTTTGATTGACATTGGACATTTTCTGTGTTAATTTCGAGAAGAAAATTTTACAACGAGAAAAAAAAACGTTTCTAACATCATTCTCATTTTACTATTATTTAGGTTTATGATGTCACTGCCATTAAGGTGAAGAATGTTAGCAATGGAACAGTGGGAAAACCAGTAACATTCTTGGTTGAAACTTCGCAAGCTGGCCCTGGAAATTTGGAAGTTACTGTAAATGGCGGCCGTGTACCCACTTCGGCTCAGGCTCAAGGTCAACATACCTATGCCATAAGTTTTACACCTCGTGAAGCTCAAAATCACACTGTTGAGTTACGTTTTAATGCTCAAGATGTTCCCGGTTCTCCATTCACTTGTCGAGTTTCGGCAGCGGCTCGTATACAATCACCCGAAACTATGGATAAAGTTAGTGTGGGTCGCATGTTTGAATTTGTTGTGGAATCGGACACAAAACCCACCGTTGAGGTATTAGGTCCAGCCAGGCGTAGTGTTCCCGTATTAATCGATGAAATACATATGGGCTATAATGTGAAATTTGAGCCAGTTGAGGTGGGTGATCATTCAATTGAGGTGCGATTACCCGGCGGAGGTCATGTGGAAGGAAGTCCTTTCTTGCTGAAAGCCTATTCTGCAGAAAAGGTTGTGGTTACCGATATTCGCCCTGGTGTTGTGGGTAAGAGTGTGAGTTTTGGTATTAATGCGAGCCAGGCAGGTGCAGGAAATTTGGAGATCATTGTTGCTGTGAATGGTAAAAATGTACCCAACTTTGTGCAATCGGAAGGAAATGCTCGTTTCAAAGTAAATTTCAAACCTACGGAGGCAGCAGCCCATAGTTTGTCAGTGCGGTTCAATGGCCACCCTGTACCCGGATCACCCTTTACATGCCATATTGGTTCAGCTCCCATCAGTTTGCCACGAGCTATAGCAACTGGGGAAGCCTTGAAGCAAGCCGCCATAAGGGTGGATAATACTTTCGATTTGGATGGTTTTGAGAATATTGAACCCCAGGTGTTTGTAACTTCCCCATCGGGAGACAATATACCCGTACATGTTCAGAATCAGGGTGGAGACTCATATACTGCCACCTTCCGTCCCAATGTGGTGGGGCGACATTTGATTAGCGTGACGGCTTCTGATCAACATATCAATGGCTCTCCTTTCTCATGCAATGTCTTCGATGTGTCCAGGGTGACCATAAGTGGTTTCGAACAACAATATGGACCAGCTGCTCTAGGTATACCGGTCACATTCAGTGTTGATGCTGCTGGAGCTGGAGAAGGCACTTTGGAATTGGTTGTCTCTACAGACACGAGCACTGTCAAGGCTGAAGTAGTGGCTTGTGCCCGTGGCTTATACGATGTCACTTTTGTGCCACAATCCACAGAGCCTCACTATGTGAATATTACCTTCAATGAGATGGCCGTTGATGGCAGTCCATTCCATGTAGATATTCAACAAACAGCTCAAACCATACAAATTGGTAGCTTGGCCATGATTGATTTCCCCTCGGATGATCAAATTGCTGAAATAGTGGGACCCGATCATAAACCTGTACCCTACACCATCAATCGTCAGACAGCAGAGTTCCGTACCCATATGACGGGAAATTATTTGATACGCTTTATAGATCGTGAGAGCCGACAACATGTGGGAACTCGTACTCTAACCGTTTTCGATCCATCTTTGGTTAAAATCACTGAAGTTGGAGAAGCCATGTGTCATCGTCCTGCTAGCATTTCTGTTTCGCTTAATGAAGCTGGCCAAGGGGATTTATCAGCCTACGTTCGATGTGGTGCCACAGAGGTACCTCATACCATACGAGGACCTAGCAAGAATGGTGTCTACGAAATAATTTATCATCCGACCCGAGTGGCTCCACATAAAATTACCATACTCTTTAATGATGTGCCCATATCATTGAAGCCTTTGGAGATCAATGTTGTACCTGCTGGATCTGGTAAAGAGATCAGTGTGAGTGGCTTGGGTTTGTATCAAGCTAGAGTGGGTAAGACCACTTCCTTCTCCATCGATACAATTAAGAGGCCAGCAAGAGAATTTGATGTTGTGGTCTCCGGTCCTGGAGGTCAAGCACTACCCGTGAGATGCTATCAAACTAAGAGTGGTCATTTGCAAGCAGAATTTACGATCAATAAACCCGGACAATGTATAATTGGTGAGTTCCTATGAAAGTTTCAATTTGGTGACATTACTCATCCATTTTTTGCCAATTACAGAGGTGCTGCATCAATCCAAACCCTTACCTGGAAGTCCCTTCACCTGTGAAGCCTTTGACACATCCAAAGTTTCTGTTCAAGGTATTCCCAAAGCTAGCATGGCTTTACATAGCCCCATATCGTTTACTGTTCGCACGGATAATGCTGGTTTGGCTGAATTGGAAGCTTTTGCTGTTTCACCTACCAATCAAAATGTGCCTGTGCACATCAATGAACAATCGGAGGGCATCTATAGTGTCGAATTCGTACCCACCCAACCGGGTAACTATAAGCTCACTCTTATGTATGGTGGTGAGACATTAAGCAGCTCCCCCTACACATTTACCGCCTCGACCAATGGTGCTAGAACCGATACTAGGGCTGCTGGCAACGGTCTGGAAGTTTGTCATCGCAATAAGGAGGCTTCATTCATTGTCTACTGCCCTGTACAACCGAGTGTGCAGATTGAGCGATCCGATGAATTTGGCGAACGCATTGAGCCCAAGATCAAGGCTCTTGGTAATAACGAATGGCGTATTTCGTACACTATTCTCTCTGTGGGACGTTATGAGATAAGGGCCAGCTGTCCGAATCGTGGTAGTCTACCCGGGTCTCCTTGGCATATATCTTGTGTGGAATCGAGCAAAGTTACTCCTGTTGGTGGTTGGGGTACTTTATTGGATCATGAAGGTCGTCTGATACTACCAGCTCGTATAGTTTTCGATGTGGAAAATGCTGGACCGGGTGAATTGAATTGTACCATTGATGGTATTGAAATACCCGTGGATAAATTACCCGATGGTAAATTGCGTCTCTACATAAGTGGAGATAATATGACACCCGGAGAACATGACCTAGAATTAACATGGAGTGGTTTGACCATAGTTCAATGTCCACGCAGTGCCTTTGTTACTGGACAACAAGCTGCCGATAAGGTTGTTTTAACTGGTAGAGGTTTAGCAGCGGCCCAAGCCGGTGAAGCTGCTCATTTCACAATAGATGCTACAGATGCTCCTGCTGGCAGGCCAGAAGTTATTCTGGTCCATCAAGATAATACATCGGTACCAGTCAGTTTGGCCCAACCTCGTCCCAATGAAGCCATATGGCTAGCCTCTTATACTCCACAAAAATCTTCATCTGGTTCCCTTACACTCTCGGTAAAATGGAATGGCCGTTTGGTCAAAGGTTGTCCTCTTACTGTGGCAGTTGGTTCTTCCATGGATGCTTCTAAAGTTATATGTTCTGGTGAGGGACTTCGTCATGGTATTGTGGGTAAAGACATTAAATCATGGATTGATACTCGTCGTGCTGGTCCTGGTGAATTGACAGCCCATTGTGCTGGTCCCCGCAAAGTGGCCTATTGTGAGTTATATGATCATGGTGATGCTACATTTACTTTAAATATCAAACCCCAAGAACCGGGACGTCATGTTCTAACAATAAAATATGGTGGTCAAAATGTTCCGGGCTCGCCGTTTGCTCTTAAAGTGGCAGGAGCTCCCGATGCTAGCAAGGTAAGAGCTGAAATAATTATGTTTGATTTTAATTTTACAATCGATTATCATTTTTCTAGGTACGCGTCTATGGCCCTGGTATAGAACATGGTGTTCTAGCCACATTCCAATCCCGTTTCATTTGCGATACCCGTGGTGCTGGTGCTGGTCAATTAACTGTTCGTGTACGTGGTCCTAAGGGGGCTTTCCGTGTTGAAATGCAAAGAGAATCGCAAAAGGATCGAACCATTTTGTGCAAGGTAAGTGGAGTTTTTCATTGCCATATTGTACCATTAGAAATGCTGGGAGGATTTGTGCGCATACATGCTTGTCACAGAAGCAGTAATTCTGTTTAGTGTACAAAGCTATGAAATTGATCTGCAGCCGGGAGACAGAGCGATGCCAAAATTTCCCTAACGACTCACGGACTGGGGTAATTATATGCACGGATACTAGGATGCTAAAACATGCGACAGTATCACAGTCAATGTTAGATTTCAAGGGTCCATCAATGGTAACTCCAAATACGGTCTGATTTGCGTCAAGGGCTATAGAATTCAATCGGGCTGAGAAATGAGCGCTGGACGGATATAAATCTGTGTGGAACAGCCAAACTATAGGAATGGCGACAAAAATTTATTTAGAACCTCGAAGGAGGTCAGATCTACAGAACGAGATTTAGATGGTAATCAGTAAGGCAGGTATAGTTCAAGTGAGCACATATAGATGAGGAATAGGAGTGAGAACCACTAGTAAATTTAAGGCGATAAGACTTTGCTGCATTTTCACTGCCTGCGAGGTTATCAACACAACCCTATGGATTACTCTGGTAGAATTTGTTTACTGGTCTGGTAGAATTCATTCAGTTGTCTGAATGCTCTTCCGTTTGCTTCTTGTCCGGAACAGGTGTAACATAGACGATTGTCCTGCACTACAAAACAAGTGGTCCCAAATGATGGAAATTCGAATAAAAATATTGCAAAGGTCCTGGATATTTGTTATCTGGACCACAAACAATGACCATCAAATCAAAAGAAACAGATTAAGACTGAGTTGACCATAGAGCGACAGTGGTCCCGAGTAAGAAAGAACTATCATAGGCTATTACGGGTTATAGTGGGAAATGCTACTGATTCCCTTGTATTACACTACCCGATATCTGGCGAGTTATGGGCTAATTGAACCAGGATAATGCAACCCTCAAATAGAGACATAGATGGATTAGCGATGGTAGAGGGTGGGAGCAAGGCCGTAGCCAGGATTTTAATTCGGGGGGGTTCAACTTTAAAAAAAATTTTCATATAATCTCATGTGTAGAAAATTTTATTTATGCATAGTATGTATACAATATTTTTATACCCACCACCATAGAATGGTGACGGGGGTATAATAAGTTTGTCATTCCGTTTGTAACACATCGAAATATCGATTTCCGTCTATATAAAGTAAATATATTCTTGATCAGGGAGAAATTCTATGACGATATAGCCATATCCGTCTGTCTGTCTGTTGTAATCAGTCTTCAATAATAAAGCAATCGTGCTGAAATTTCGCACAAACTCGTCTTTTGTCTGCAGGCAGGTCAAGTTCGAAGATGGGCTATATCGGTCCAGGTTTTGATATAGTCCCCATATAAACCGACCTCCCGATTTGGGGTCTTTGGCTTATAGAAATCGTAGTTTTTATCCAATTTGCCTGAAATTTGAAATCTAGAGGTATTTTATGACCATAAAGAGGTGTGCAAAAAATGGTGAGTATCGGTCCATGTTTTGGTATAGCCCCCATATATACCGATCTCCCGATTTTACTTCTTGGGCTTTTAGAAACCGCAGGTTTTATTCAATTTACCTGAAATTGGAAATCTAGAGGTATTGTAGGACCACAACTACGTGTGCCAAAAATTGTGAGTATCGGTCCATATTTTGGTATAGCCCCCACATAGACCGATCTCCCGATTTTACTTCTTGGGCTTATAGAAACCGCAGTTTTTATTCAATTTACCTGAAATTGGAAATCTAGAAGTATTGTAGGACCACAAATACGTGTGCCAAAAATTGTGAGTATCGATCCATATTTTGGTATAGCCCCCATATAGACCGATCTCCCGATTTTATTTCTTGGGATTATAGAAACCGCAGTTTTTATTCAATTTACCTGAAATTGGAAATCTAGAGGTATTGTAGGACCACAATTACGTGTGCCAAAAATTGTGAGTATCGGTCCATGTTTTGGTATGGTCCCCATATAAAACGACCTCCCGATTTGGGGTCTTGGGCTTATAGAAACCGTAGTTTTTATCCAATTTGTCTGAAATTGGAAATCTAGAGCTTTTTTAGGACCATAAAGAGGTCTGCCGAAAATGGTGAGTATCGGTCCATAGCCCCCATATAGACCGATTTCAAGATTTTACTTCTTAGGCTTCTAGAATCCGAAGTTTTTATCCTATTTGCCTGAAATTGGAAATCTAGAGGTATTTTCGAGTCATAAAGAGGTGTGCCGAAAACGGTGAGTATCGGTCCATATTTTAGTTAGCCCCCATAAGAACGATCTCCCGATTTAATTCCTTGGGTTTCTAGAAACCGTAGTTTTTATCTGATTTGCCTGAAATTGTAAATATTCTGGTATTTTAGGCTCACAAAAACGTGTATCGGATTAAGTTTTTACCGGCCCATTTGGTAATGCCTCCATATAGACTGACTTCACTTCTTGAGGGTGTAGAAGGCGTACTGATCATGAAAATTGCTTGAAACTCAATGTAAAATTTCCAGATTTTACTTCTACAGATTTAAGATTTCAAATCAAGACTTTATTTTATAATTTTCTTGCACACTTACAAGAGATGTTATTGATTGCTTTAAAACTCAAACAAAAATGGTTCTTATAAATCCAGAATCTGATATAGTCCTCATAGGTGAAATCTTTAAATTTATCTTCTGGAATATCCTCAAGTCCTCAAGCCCTCCTGAAATTTCAAAGGAAACC
The DNA here is from genome assembly GCF_050003625.1 of Haematobia irritans. Taxonomy (NCBI): domain Eukaryota; kingdom Metazoa; phylum Arthropoda; class Insecta; order Diptera; family Muscidae; genus Haematobia; species Haematobia irritans. The sequence continues at coordinate 122,451,764 of NC_134401.1, forward strand.
CTAATATTTGGTTCATGGTGGTGGGTATTTAAGATTCGGCCCGGCCGAACTTAGTGCTGTATATACTTGTTATAATATTAAATTGAGCCGACGGGCTTTTTGGGCAGCAAATAAATCAATGACTTCTTCAGTCGGCACATTTATTCGGCGATGAACCGACATTAATGCCAATCCTTTGAGTCTACTCTCGCTAGTCGAATTTCTAAGATACGTCTTTAATCTCTTCATTGTTGAAAATGAACGTTCAGATGAGCACGTAGTAACTGCAGGGATGGAAAATGCAGTACTGTAGTACTTTTTTCAAACCTTTTTCACCCCGGTCAGTACCGTAGTACCCCCGCGAATGATTTAGTACCTTTTGTGTAGACATTTTTGAGTCGATATCAGATTTATGGTACAATAGCTTTGACAAAATATTTTAATATTTTGAGAAAGTTTTTATCAACCTTATTTGCTAATAGTCTTTTACAAATATGGCAAAACAGACATGTTCATGTGGGAAGAAAATCTCGATTTTGTAAAAGACATAGTCAAAAACAGGATTTTATTGAACTTCAAGAAAGTTTTAGTCGAAAAAAGAATGAGATTCTATATTATCGATTTTTTATTTCGGTAGAAATAGTTGTCAACATTTTATTTCTATATAGAATTTTTGCAAAATTTTATTTCTATATAGAATTTTTGCAAAATTTTATTTTTATAGAAAATTTTGTCAAAATTTTATTTCAATTGAAAATTTTGTAAAAATTTTATTTCTATAGGAAATTTTTGCAAAATTTTATTTCTATAGAAAATTTTGGCAAAGTGACCAACATTTTTAAAAGAATATGCACATTTGGAAAAATCTCTTTATTGCTTCCATCGCTGAATTAGGCAGGTTCTTTTCGCAGGTTTTGCGCCATTTCATTTACACATGTGTGTTTGGCTGTTTCGTTGTTGTTGCTATGGCCAAACAAAGCGAGTCATGTTCACCGTGGTGCAATGGTTAGCATGCCCGCCTTGCACACACAAGGTCGTGGGTTCGATTCCTGCTACGACCGAACACCAAGACGTTTTTCAGCGGTGGATTATCCCACCTCAGTATTGCTGGTGACATTTCTGAGGGTTTCAAAGCTTCTCTAAGTGGTTTCACAGGAATGTGGAACGCCGTTCGGACTCGGCTATAAAAAGGAGGTCCCTTGTCATTGAGCTTAACATGGAATCGGGCAGCACTCAATGATAAGAGAGAAGTTCACCAATGTGGTATCACAATGGACTGAATAGTCTAAGTGAGCCTGATACATCGGGCTGCCACCTAACCTAACCTAACCTATGTTCACAAAAAGAACAAAAAACACACATAAAAAGCAGAAATACATTTTCCAAAAATGAAATTTGTGGTGCGAGAACAAAAATAATTTGTTTTTTTTTCGACCGTCGTTTGACGGGCAAGTTTTATAGGTAAGCGTTTTTCAAAATAAAACCTCCAGCTTTTCTTCAACATCTTCGATAAGATTTTTCTATGCAGCTAAAAATATATATTTATTTATATAAAAATATTCATTCATTTCGGGGGGGGGGTTTGATCCCCCTCATCCCCCCCCCTGAATACGGCCTTGGGTGGGAGCATCTTTTTAAGAATAATTGTTGCAGTTAGAAACAGACATTCTGCCCCCCATGGCTCAACACAAACAGAAAGAGATCAGAACCACGAAATTACTCAAAGATGGTGATCAGTATGAAAGTGAAAATTCTGCCGTTAGTAAATTTAGACCGATGCCCTACTTTCACAAAATACAGATTTTGATATTAGATAGGAGAAATGATATCGAGCCTGGACCTACTCGGTTTGAGTATACTATGAGAACATATCTAGGAGGAATAATATAACAACCAATAACCAAACGCGAAACTTTTAGAAATATGAGGGTGAAGAGGGAGGGTGACATAATCGTGATTATAGTAGAGACAGAAATCATATTTTCTCTATTTTACTTGCCCACATTTTTTATCAAAATTATGTCTATTGAATGCCTATGTTATTTTCTATTCCCTCTAGTTTGATCCCACCGAACCGGGAGATTATCGCGTAGAAGTTAAATGGGCTGGTGAATTTGTACCCGGATCACCGTTCCCCGTTATGATATTCGACACTGAGGAGGAGCTACGAAGGTTCCTTCAGGGTATATGAGGCCAACACAGCATCAGCACCATAATATTGCCAAACCCTGCCCTTAATCTATCACAACACCAAACGCAACTACACCAACATCAGCAAACAGCCCACCAGCAGCCAACAGCAGTCACACCAATAATGCCACTATTTTCGCATCACCAACAAACGCTCTTGCGTCTCTCACCACTCTATCTAAATGGTAACGGTTTGAGTGGTTATATGGGAGGTGCATGCAGTGGTGGAGGAGGAGGAGGCGGAAGCAGCGGTGGCGTAGCCGTTTGCTTTGGCGATAACAGCAGTCGCACCGCCAGCCAACAGTATCTGAGTAATCCGGACCTGACCTACGACATTGGCAGCTCGCGTTCATGTCTCAATCGCAGTCGATGTAGACAAGACTCGAGCTGCACTGTACTCTGACATACAATACAAACAAATACATACATACACATGCATATAATGACTATTCATAGAATTGTTAAATTATTTTATGTTTTATTATTATTAATATTATTATTATTTTTTTTTTCTTTTTTTGAGAATATATTATTTACGTATGATGCTCTAGAGGGGTTATGTATGATTGAAGATAAATTGTACAAGAAATTGTAAGGTGTAAAACAAAAGTGGAGAGAATGCAATTTACAAATGAAAATAGATGAATAGTGTATCGATATCTAGCTCTCGATAATTGGCAAAAGAGTGAGAGAGAAATTATCAGTATATACTGATAAACGACATATTTTTTCTCGCAACAGTAATCGATATGGAAACACCTATTTCTGCATTAATTCTTTTATCAAATGTTTTAAAATTTTTCATCCATTTTTTTTTTTTGTAGTATGTATGTTTATTACATTACTGTACAATAAATCTTCAATTATGACACAGACCTATATACAAAGTTAAAAATTAAGAACTTTTATATATACATACATTTACCTAATATATACAACGAATATAGTTTTAAATCAAAAAAAAATAAATAAAATAAAACCAATAATAATATAAAACAATACATATACTTATATGTAAAACAAAGTATATAGCCTATTGCCTTACATAACATTGTTTCGAACAAATTATATCAATGCTTTAATAAAGAACGATTTTTTATTATATTGTTTTTCGTGGAAATAAGTTTTCTTGAAGATGACCTTAAGAAAATGTTTTTATTTCTTATTACTATTTGAATCGTTTTAAATTTGACTAACTTCTAGCTTTAATTTTTATTTTATGTTTTTTTTTTCTTTTAACTGAACATTATTTTATGGTAGAAAAACAAATGTTTAATTTTGTTTATGATAAAAATTGAGACATTATATTTTCCTTTACAAATGATGCTATATTCTGATTGTTTATATATACTTATTAAACAACTAATATGATACAATATATTCCTCTTTAAAAATAAATTGCTTTTCTTTTATATGTTTTTTTTCTTGTGAAAGTTGTTTTATTTTGTACATGCTATAAGGCATCCAATAAGAAATAAAAAAATTGTTTAAAAAATCTGGTAAAAACTATGAACTGTAGCGAAAATTAAAACATCAAGTTTATCATTTTTTGAAAAGGTTGCTACCTTCATTGAAAAATCGACCTTTCAAAATTCTGTAATTTAAGGTACCGACCTTAAACTGAAATATCAATTTTATTTCGGGTTTCGAAATGAAAACCATGCCCTATTTATGCATATCGAACACTTTCTTTCTTATTTCAAACCAAAGAAATTTGATATTGGTTTCTCCACGTCGAAAGTAGGGATATATAGTGCAAACCAATAATCGTTTTGAAAAACTAAAAAACGCTGGTTCATTTCTCAACACGGCATTCTCACGGCATTTTTTTATCCAATATTTTTCTAAAAAAAAAATTTTATGTTATATATCGGTTTTATTTCGTTTTTTTTTTATGTATGTTATAAATCTTTTTTCATTAAAAATCAAAAAAAGAAAAAATTAACAATTCTAGTAATTTGCAAAACCTACTCAAACGAACTTCCATGGAAGTGAAAAAGTCAAATAGCACAGGTTCAAACCCCAGCGGGGATGAAATTTATTTTTTATTATTTTTTATACTTTTTTAATCGATTATATATATATTTTTTTTGTTGAAATTTATTGGTCCAAAATTAAAATTTCACTTAAAATAACAGGTTGGCTGATAAGTCCGCGGTCTAACAAAGAAAAACACATTTTTTGTCAAAATTCGTTTCTATTATTCAACATAGTTCCCCTCAAGAGCAATACAACGATTATAACGACCTTCCAATTTTTTGATACAATTTTGGTAGTACTCCTTCGGTTTTGCCTCAAAATAGGCCTCAGTTTCGGTGATCACCTCTTCATTGCAGCCAAATTTTTTCCCTGCGAGCATCCTTTTGAGGTCTGAGAACAAGAAAAAGTCGCTGGGGGCCAGATCTGAAGAATACGGTGGGTGGGGAAGCAATTCGAAGCCCAATTCATGAATTTTTGCCATCGTTCTCAATGACTTGTGGCACGGTGCATTGTCTTGGTGCAACAACATTTTTTTCTTCTTCATATGGGGCCGTTTTGCCGCGATTTCGACCTTCAAACGCTCCATTAACGCCATATAATAGTCACTGTTGATGGGTTTTCCCTTCTCAAGATAATCGATAAAAATTATTCCATGCGCATCCCAAAAAACAGAGGCCATTAATTTGCCAGCGGACTTTTGAGTCTTTCCACGCTTCGGAGACGGTTCACCGGTCGCTGTCCACTCAGCCGACTGTCGATTGGACTCAGGAGTGTAGTGATGGAGCCATGTTTCATCCATTGTCACATATCGACGGAAAAACTCGGGTGTATTACGAGTTAACAGCTGCAAACATCGCTCAGAATCATCAACACGTTGTTGTTTTTGGTCAAATGTGAGCTCGCGCGGCACCCATTTCGCACAGAGCTTCCGCATATCCAAATATTGATGAATGATATGACCAACACGTTCCTTTGATATCTTTAAGGCCTCTGCTATCTCGATCAATTTCATTTTACGGTCATTCAAAATCATTTTGTGGATTTTTTTGATGTTTTCGTCTGTAACCACCTCTTTCGGGCGTCCACTGCGTTCACCGTCCTCCGTGCTCATTTCACCACCCTTGAATTTTGCATACCAATCAATTATTGTTTATTTCCCTGGGGCAGAGTCCGGAAACTCATTATCAAGCCAAGTTTTTGCTTCCACCGAATTTTTTCCCTTCAGAAAACAGTATTTTATCAAAACACGGAATTCCTTTTTTACATTTTTTCACAATAACAAAAGTTGCTTCACAAAAGACGCTCTATCTCACTAATTGACTAATTGACTTACATACGTCAAATTTTGACACGAATCATTTGAAGGTTGGTACTAATAAAAATAATATGCATTTAATACTAGCGACGCCATCTATGTGTCAGACCGGGGACTTATCAGCCAACCTATTATATTCCGGGTATTGGTGAAATTCTGAGTCGATCTAGCATCGGGCCATATCGAACCACTTTTACGTGTTACCCCCATATAAATCGACCCCCAGATTTGGCTTGCGGAGCCCCTTAGAAAAGAAAATTTCATCCGATCCGGTTGCAATTTGGTACCTGGTGTTTGTAGATGGTCTGTAACACCCACGCAAAAATTGGTCCATATCGGTCCATAATTATATATAGCCCCCATATACACCGATTACCCGATTTGGTAAGTGGTGTTAACATAGGATCTCAAACAACCGCACAAAAATTGGTCCATATGGGTCCATAATTATATATAGTCCCCATATAAACCGATACCCAGATTTGACCTCCGGAGCCTCTTGGAGGAGCATCATCCGATCCGTTTGAAATTTTGTGGTGTTAATATATGGTCTCTAACAACAATGCCAAAATTGGTCCATAGAGGTCCATAATTATATATAGCCCCCATATAAATCAATAACCAGACTTGAACTTCGGAGCTTCTTGTAGGAGCAAAATTCATCCGATACGTTTGAAATTTTATACGTGGTGTTAATATATGGTCACTAACAACCATGCCAAAACTGGTCCATATGGGTCCATAATTTTATATAGTCCCCATATAAACCGATACCCAGATTTGACCTCCGGAGTCTCTTGGAGGAGCAAAATTCATCCGATCTGGTTGAAATTTTGTACGTGTTGTAAGAATATGGTCTTTAACAACCTTGCAAAAATTGGTCCATATCGATCCGTAACTATATATAGCCCCCATATAAACCGATCGTCAGATTTGATCTCTGGAGCCGAATCATCCGAATCGGTTGACATTTGGTACATTGTGCTAGTATATATTTGCTAACGTCTATTCCAAACGTGGTCCATATCAGTCCATAGTTATATATATCCCCCAGATAAACCCATCCCCAATCACTCAAAAATTGGTCCATATCGGTTGATAATTGTATATATCCCCCATATATTATTTCTGGCTCTCTACACGCAAAAAAATAATTCTTTCCTCCCAAACGACAAACAAAGTTCGTTTCTCATTTGCTTTTCGCTGTAAGGAAGTGTATTTGGAAGAAAAGTATATACTTTTTGTGATAAACGTTTATTCTTTTCCAGGATGTAAAAACAATTTCATAAAGACTAACTCAAAAAAAAAAACATTGTTTTCTTGCTAATTGCATTTTCCCTCATATCTTTCTCACATCCACGAGGTTTTTTAACACCTTTTCCTGTAATACCAACAATGTAGAAGTAATTATACGATTTTATAAATTTTTAAATTTTTTTACCTTTTGCCTGGACGGAGAATCGAACATCGGACCATGCACTTTGTAAGCCAACACACTAACCTCTGAGCTATGTACCTGTTATGGTCATCAATAGATAATTATCCATATAAGTTATATTTATATAGCATAGCTTGCGGCGCCCACGAACCGAATAAACAAAGTTTATTTAACAGAAACAAACATTTAGTTTGGCACCGTGTAGCAGTGGTTGCTACGTCCGACTTGCATGCCAAGGGTCGTGGGTTCGATCCCTGCTTCGACCAAAGTTTTTTTGTTTTTTTTTTACATATATTTCAGGTATGTTCGGAAGATCCCGAAAAAATGTTCAACATTACATTGTACTATATAAAATTTTGAACTGTAAAATGTGTCTTATTTAAGACCTAAAGTCATAAAATAACAGTGTTTGATATAAACGAAATGGACTGTGTTGTTGTTTCAAAAATAACTTTTTTTATTGAAAAAATAAAAATTTTTTAACAAACGAATTGTTTTAGTGATAAAAGTTTAAAATTTTGGAAGCAATTCAAAAAACTCTAACAAAAGAAAAACGTTTTCGGTACACGTTTTCCAAACGTTTTTTTTTTGTTTGCGTGTAATTACCGCGCAAAAGTTCATACCGGTTCGTATATATATCCTTCAAGAACTGAATTATATAAGTATTTAATCTGCCTTGTTTTGTCTAATATATACCACGTATGGACTAACTTACAATTTAGAAGACGATTTTAAGAAGTTTTAATATACCTTGCTATTGGCAAGACCTACCACAACCAAAGTAATTCGATTGTGGATGACATTCTGTAGTAGAAGTTGCTACGCAATCCATGGTGGAGGGTTTCGGCCTGGCCGAACTTTCGGCCGTATATACTTGTTCCTATTGCAATCTTACCGACAAAATGTCGGTGGCAGTGAGTAAGACACCAATTACCGTGTGATCTCTTACATTCATACAAATGTAAGAAAAAAAAACACCATCAGTATATACCCATGTTCGTTTGCAGTGTTTTGCGGTGTTAAACCAATCGGCATCGTAGCAATGCTCGGTAAACAAAAAACGAGTGTTGTAGTATACATACACTTAAGTGTCATTGCACTCAACAACAACAACTACCAGCACTTGGCATCAGCTTAAGAGAATTGAGAGAGTAGAAAAGAAGATAATACCAAACTGCGGAGATATGAGGAAACCAATTTGAGTGATTGTTTTATTACGTTGTTTTCGAGATACCAAAACTCATACTAACAATTACCGACAGTCGTCGGTTGCGTTGGATATTGGTGGTTGAAATTCATTTTACCAATTGGTGTTTTAAGATTGCAAATATTGGTGTTTACCAAATACACTGGTCGGTTGCGGTAGATCGCAGCCGTTCTCTGATGGACTACATCGGAAGTTGAAAAAATCGATAGGGGATTCCGGGATGCGATTCATAGATCGAAAGCAAGTTACTTCATATTTTGTTGTCGAGTAGAAAACGAAGGTGTACAATATGTGTCGAGAAATAAAGTAAACACATTGTTAAAATTTGAACGAATTCTCAGGGCAAAAATTTGAAAATACTAATATTTTATAATCGATGTATTTTCATACAAACGAAACTAACTTTCAAAAATACTGAAACCCAAATTGATTCGAATTCGAGTAACTGCTTTCTTATCGACTTGGTTTCGTTTTCGACTATATAAAGTGTATATATTATTGATCAAGAAGAAATTCTAAGACGACATAACCATGTCCGTCTGTCTGTTGTTATCACGCTACAGCATTCAATGATGGCGCTATCGTCTTAAAAATTTATCACAGACATCTCTCGATTTGGGGAGATTCGATTTTCTTGCAAATTGATATATAGTATTTTATGACCCCAAACGAATATGCCGAATAGGGTGTGTATCGGTCTATGTTTTGGTATAGGCCCCATGTAGACCGATCTCCCGATTTGACATCTTGGGCTCTTAGAACCCGAAATTGTTATCCGATTAGTCTGAAATTCAAACTATAGAGGTATCTTAGGACCTCAAATAGGTATTCCAAATATAAAGTGTATCGGACCAAATCCTTTTAGAGCCCCTATTAAACTTCATTCATTTTATTAATTGGTGTTTTTAGATTGCAAATATTGGTGTTTACTATATACAATTTTAGAGTCCCGATTAAACTTCTTAAGCATCGTAATTTTTATCCACAAATAAGTGTTTTCAATATGGTGTTTGTCGACTTCTTGGCGTTCTAGATTTGACTTCTTGGCGTTCTACACTGAAAAAACAGTGAACCCACCAGGAAGAAAACTTTCGGTTAATTTTAGAAAATTTGTAGAAAATTTTAACTAAACAGTATTACAAACGTTGGCATCACGCCGATGTCATAAAAATAAGTAAATATTTTTCGACAAATACAAGAAAATTTATTAGACATAACTAAGTTTTTTCACTTGTTAAAGAAAATTTTGTAGTTTGAAGTAAAAACTTGGAGTTCAAAATTGCAATAATGTCTTTAGTGACATACCAAGTTCACGATGGACGCATTTTTGGTAAAATTTACAAATTTAAAGAAATTCTGAACTATTTTGTGGAAGACACGAATTTAGTTAATCTTTATGCTTCATTTGAGTATATTTTTTTCCTCGGGTTTAGTTAATTTAACTAACGTACACAAAAAAGTATTAGAGTAAAGAAAACTTTCTCCAAACATAATATTTCTATGAACTAAATTAAAGTTAAATTGGCATTAGTGAAATAGAGAGTTCACTTTTTTTTGAGTGTATTCCAGTTGCCTAAAATTAGAAATCGGTCGCATAGACAGATCTCCCGATTTTTTGGCTTCTAGACACCGCCAGAAATTCTTCGAGTCGCCAGAAATTCTAGAACTGTCGTGCTCATTCCAATAATTTCGGTAAAAATCTATCGAATTACGATTTAAAATCAAATGAAAGGCGTTCTTTCATCGATTATTATACCCACCACCATAGAATGGTGACGGGGGTATAATAAGTTTGTCATTCCGTTTGTAACACATCGAAATATCGAAATTTTTTCACTTGTTAAAGAAAATTTTGTAGTTTGAAGTAAAAACTTGGAGTTCAAAATTGCAATAATGTCTTTAGTGACATACCAAGTTCACGATGGACGCATTTTTGGTAAAATTTACAAATTTAAAGAAATTCTGAACTATTTTGTGGAAGACACGAATTTAGTTAATCTTTATGCTTCATTTGAGTATATTTTTTTCCTCGGGTTTAGTTAATTTAACTAACGTACACAAAAAAGTATTAGAGTAAAGAAAACTTTCTCCAAACATAATATTTCTATGAACTAAAATAAAGTTAAATTGGCATTAGTGAAATAGAGAGTTCACTTTTTTTTGAGTGTATTCCAGTTGCCTAAAATTAGAAATCGGTCGCATAGACAGATCTCCCGATTTTTTGGCTTCTAGACACCGCCAGAAATTCTTCGAGTCGCCAGAAATTCTAGAACTGTCGTGCTCATTCCAATAATTTCGGTAAAAATCTATCGAATTACGATTTAAAATCAAATGAAAGGCGTTCTTTCATCGATTATTATACCCACCACCATAGAATGGTGACGGGGGTATAATAAGTTTGTCATTCCGTTTGTAACACATCGAAATATCGATTTCTGACTATATAAAGTATATATATTCTTGATCAGGGAGAAATTCTAAAACGATATAACATGTCCATCTGTTCGTATGTCTGTCTGGCTGTCTGTCTGTTGTAATCACGCTATAGTATTCAATAATGAATCCATCGTGCTGAAATTTTGCACAAACTCGTCTTTTGTCTGCAGGCAGGTCAAGTTCGAAGATGGGCTATATCGGTCCAGGTTTTGATATAGTCCCCATATAAACCGACCTCCAGATTTGGGGTCTTGGGCTTATAGAAATCGTAGTTTTTATCCAATTTGCCTGAAATTTGAAATCTAGAGGTATTTTATGACCATAAAAAGGTGTGCCAAAAATGGTGAGTATCGGTCCATGTTTTGGTATAGCCCCCATATAGACCGATCTCCCGATTTTACTTCTTGGGCTTATAGAAACCGTAGTTTTTATTAAATTTACCTGAAATTGGAAATCTAGAGGTATTGTAGGACCTCAAATACGTGTGCCAAAAATTGTGAGTATCGGTCCATATTTTGGTATAGCCCCCATATAGACCGATCTCCCGATTTTACTTCTTGGGCTTATAGAAACCGCAGTTTTTATCCGATTTGCCTGAAATTGTAAATATTCTGGTACAAAAACGTGTATCTGATTAAGTTTTTATCGGTCCATTTGGTAATGCCTCCATATAGACCGACTTCAATTCTTGAGGGTATAGAAGGCACACTGATCATGAAAATTGCTTAAACTCAATGTAAAATTTCCAGATTTTACTTCTCGGGTGTAAATGTACAGATTTAAGATTTCAAATCAAGACGTTATTTTATAATTTTCTTGCACACTTACAAGAGATGTTAATGATTCCTCTAAACTCAAACAAAAATGGTTCTTATAAATCCAGAATCTGATATAGTCCTCAAAGGTGAAATCTTTAGATTTATCTTCGGGAAGTGTCCTCAAGTCCTCAAGCCCTCCTGAAATTTCAAAGGAAACCCTAATATTTGGTTCATGGTGGTGGGTATTTAAGGTTCGTCTCGGCCGAACTTACTGCTGTATATACTTGCTTTTTTGACCGCTTATACTAGATGTTTAACAATTTTCTTATAAATCCAGAATCTGATGTAGTCTCCATATTTAGAAAATTTAAATTTAACTTCGGTAAGCGTATAAATAGTTTAACCGATCTGATTGTCAGAGTATTTGTCCTAAAATACCCCTGGAATTCTATATAATTTCACAAATTTTACAGCGAAGACTTTTGAAATAAACACTTTTAGATCCTTTTACTTTTAATTAGTTATAACCATTTAATTTAGGCTCCAACAAATGTTCCTTGGAATAAAGGAATTGAATCATTGTTCATGATGACATAGTAGAATGGATGATCGGCTTTGAAAATTGCTAGACGGGAACGGGTAACAATATTGGCACCTACAATTAAAATTCAAATTTTAATACGGGAGTTACTTTAGCATTAATTTTACTCACGTGTTACAGCGGCAGCAGTGGTGCCAACTTCATTGACATCAATCATGGCTTTGTGAATAACTTCGGAAATTTTTAACGGTTCATGCTGCACCAACATTTTTCGCAAATTAGCTTGAGAGAACATTTGCTTCATACCCATCTAAAATAGGGAATATTATTGAAAATTTTTTATGAATTTGCGGAGGTCTAAATAAACTGTTGGCTCTGGGTACATATGCAGAATTCCTATCCACTTGAAATTTGTTTTGTTCTTAATTTGTAACTTGTGCTACTTACATTTATCAAAGGTCCATTGAGATTTATTGTAAATTCAACTTTAAACTTTGGTAAAGAAATTCTGATACCACGAATTCTATCTAATTTCTCTGCGATGGATGATAGGCTAACATTCCTTAGGTTTTCTTGTAGAGTAGATAATCCAGTTCGGGAATTTGGTAAAATTACCACCATTGAAAGATCAGAATCACGATAGGGTAAACGTACAGCCGTTGCGTCTAAATCATCTAAGGTGGCATATTCATGCATTGCATTTTTTGTCATCATTTGAACTTTCATGGATTTTTCTTCATTGATGTAAAAATCATCTTCTATAGTATTCTTTGGATTGAAAGGTTTATCCCAATTACCCTTGAAATATATGGCACTCAGTAGCATTAGTCTAGTATCACTAGAAAAATCTGATGGTTCAACCAGATCACTAATAGCATTTTCAGTTTGAGACTCTACCCAAGAGTTAATAGTTTTGGCAGCCTTATTACTTTCACCAAAATCAATGGATTCGCCAGATGAGAAGAAGTTCTTCCTTAAAAGTTCTTGATATTTTTCCTGAAGGCTAAAGTCTTTCATTACATAGACCTTATTAGCAACCTTTACAATTTTGCCATCTTCGTATTGTCCCAAGAGTTGGTGATAGTTTTTAGCAATGTTTTCCACGGACTGACCAGTGAAATTTAATCCTTGATCCATTTCTATTGCCGTCTGGCCATCAGCTCCCATACGAACCATAGCAAGGCAGGTTTGAATAGAGAAAGGCGAATAGATGATATTGTCTTTGGCATGGCTTTGCAATAATTCATAATGTAAATTTTGACTAAAATTCTCCAAGCTTGATTGGAATTTAGGATCACTTAGCGATGATTGGACTGTTGTTAGGCCCACGAGTATTGCTAATATGATATAGAATATATACTGCATATCTAGAAACAAAAACGAAATAATTATTAGATACATACACAGAAAAAAAAACTCCCGTAGTTAAACTAACGCTAAATTATACTTATTTTTATTGCTAAAAAATTATTTGTTTGTAGTTAAATTTTATTATTTTTTGCGAAATTTTCCACAGCTCAATGAAAATTTCGTTTTTAAGTATGTCTGAAACATTTTAAGAACTAAACGTGAGTATAAAGTTCAATGACTGTACACATAAGTTCAATATGAACTAAAGCAAATGAAAATTTTCGTACGATTCCCAAAAATAGTAAGAATGAACTACTTTATGGTTAAAATGGTCATGATTTGGCGCCAATGATTTTCTTCTTTAATTTTAGTTAGTTTCTCCTTCTATGAGAGGGAGTAATTTGGAGAACTGCAGTTAAAAAGTACAACAGGGCATTAAATTTTCCTGGTTTTAACAACGCTTTGTGGAAATCTCAAAATGTGGAGTAAAATTTAGTTCAATTTTCGTACGAGTTATTCTTCCTATAAAACAGTTTACTTTTTTTTCGGTGTACATGAAGATAAAAATTTTAGTTTTATACGAGATATGTTTTAGTTAGTTGCTTTAATTCCATTAATATTTATATTAGATTTTTTTCATATTGTGTTTTGTTTTACTCACCATTAAGCAGCATTGTTTAATGTATTTCAAAGACCGTCTTTAATTGAAACTTGTACTGATACTAAAGTGAAATATTTTTGAATTGTAGAATATATTTGATTTTCATTTGACCAACTAACGAAAGCTTGTGTTATCAGTTTTGGATTGGTACATATTAAAGCACGGGCATTATATGATGCAAAACAATTTTTGACGACCTTGACATTAGTCTGTAGTAAAACCCAACAAAATTGCAATTACTAGATAAGACTCAAGGGCTGGTCTACTGAGGCTAACTTAACCTACGACTGATATACATGGACTTGAGTTTGAGAAAAAAGCACTCGATCCACCGATTTGGCTTTCGGAGCCTCTAAGAGAAGCTAATTTCATCCGATCCGGCTGAAATTTGGTACTTGGTGTTAGTATATGGTCTTTAACAACCATGCACAAATTGGTCCATATCGGTCCATAATTATATATAGCCCCATATAAACCGATCCCCAGATTAGGCTTGCGGAGCCTCTAAGAGAAGAAAATTTCATCCGATCAGGCTGAAATTTGGTACATGGTGTTAGTATATGGTCTCTAACAACCATGCAAAAAGCGGTCAATAATTATATATAGCCCCCATATAAACCGCTCCCGATTTGGCTTGCGGAGCCTCTTGGAAGACCAAAATTCATCTGATGCAGTTGATATTTAGTACGTGGTGTTAATATATGGCTTCAAACACCCATGCAAAAATTGGTCGAAATCGGTCCACAATTATATATAGCCCCCATATAAACCGATCCCCAGATTTGACCTCCGGAGCCCCTTGGAAGAGCCAAATTCATCCGATTCGGTAGAAATTTGTACGTGGTGGTAGTATATGGCCAACAACCATGTAGGAATTGGTTCATATCAGTCCATAATTATATATAGCCCTCATATAAAACGATCCCCAGATTTGACCTCCGGTGCCTTTTGGAGAAGCAAAATTCATCCGATTTGGTTGAAATTTGGTACATGGTGGTAGTATATGATATTTAACAAGCATGCCAAAAGTGGTCCATATCAGTCCATAATCATATATAGCCCTTATATAAACCGATCCCGAGATTTGGTTTTGGAGCCTCTTGGTACATTGTGCTAAAGGGTGATACGGTCAAAATTTGGTCAATAAAAACTTGACGTATTTCTTTCAATTTTGCATTTAAAAAACACCTATCATTTTAAAGGTGTGTGTGTGTGTAGAATGTTGCTCCTATTTTGATTTTGAAATTCACTCTTCAGTTGTCAAAATGCCGTCCAAGCAAGAAGAGCAGCGTATCAAAATTTTGCTCGCGCATCGCGAAAATCCGAGCTACTCGCACGCAAAGCTGCCAAAATCGCTAAAAGTTGCCAAATAAACCGTTACAAATGTAATTAAAGTGTTTGGGGAACATTTGTCGACAGCCAGGAAGTCTGGATCGGGGGGGAAATCGAAAACCGAAAGCCGCTGAGACGACAAAGAGAGTTGCCGGTAGTTTCAAGCGAAACCCTAACCTCTCTCTCCGAGATGCCGCAAATAAGCTGGGTGTATCGTCTACAACCGTGCATCGACCAAAAAACGAGCCGGACTATCGACTTACAAGAATGTAGTGACTCCAAATCGCGATGATAAACAAAATACGACGGCCAAAGCGCGATTCTGGAGGCTGTACACGTCGATGCTGACGAAGTTTGACTGCGTGGTAATGGACGACGAAACCTACGTCAAAGCCGACTACAAGCAGCTTCCGGGACAAGAGTTTTATACGGCAAAAGGAAGGGGAAAGGTAGCAGATATTTTCAAGCACATAAAACTGTCAAAGTTCGCAAAGAAATATCTGGTTTGGCAAGCCATCTGTGGCTTGAAAAGCAACATTTTCATAGCTTCCGGGACTGTCAACCAAGAAATTTACGTGAAAGAGTGTTTGAATAAACGTCTGCTGCCTTTTCTGAAGAAACACGGTTGTTCCGTACTGTTTTGGCCGGATTTGGCATCTTGTCATTACGGTAAAAAGGCCATGGAGTGGTACGCCGCCAACAACGTGCAGGTGGTTCCCAAGGACAAGAACCCTCCCAACACGCCAGAGTTCCGCCCAATTGAGAAATACTGGGCTATTGTCAAGCGGAACCTAAAGAAGACCAAAAAAACTGCTAAGGACGAGCAGCAGTTCAAGGCAAACTGGCTTTCTGCGGCGAAGAAAGTGGACAAGGTGGCTGTACAAAATCTGATGGCAGGTGTCAAGTGTGAGGCCCGGCAATTCGGATTTGGAAAAGCGAAAGCCTAACTGAATATTTTTCCTGAATTTTATACTAATTGAACTTGAAAAATAAATTTAATTTGATTTTTTAAATAAACGATTTCACCGATTTACACGCGTTTTCCCTTGACAAAATTTTGACCGTATCACCCTTTAGTATATGGCCGTTAACAGCCATGCCTAATTAGGTCCATATCGGTCTATAGTTATATATAGCCCTCAGATAAATCGATCCCCAATCGCACAAAAATTGGTCAATATCAAGTTCATAATTATAGTTATATTGCCCCCATATAAGCGACCCCCATATTTCAATTCTTGCTCCCTACGTACCGTGCTAAAGTCCATATCGATTCGTAATTATTTGTAGACTTACCTACACATACCTTTTTTGTCTAATATATACCACGTATGGACTCACAACTTAGAAAACGATTTAAGATACCACAACCCAAGTAATTCGATTCTGGATGACAGTCTTTCGTAGAAGTTTCTTCGCTATCCATGGTGGAGGGTACATAAGATTCGGCCTGGCCGAACTTACGGTCATATATACTTGTTTTAATTGGCGTTTGAACATTTATTCTGTTTAATTGTCTGCGACTAGTAGAATAATTTCTGTGATTAAAGAAATTGCAATTAACAATTAATAGAATCAATTAATCTTGTGATTTATATTGAGAGGGTCCCGGAAAGCGAGTTCATTGTTTGCCTTATCCTCTGTCATAACTTCTTATAGCTTTAAAAAATTGTAACATTTTGGTAACCGACTAATAAGTGACCTTCCAGATGTTCAAAGAAAGGACTCTATACTATAAAATAAGTATATTCATATTTATTATGATTTTTTTTTTTATTTATTTTTTTTATTTTCAAAATGGTATAACAAATTGAGCGTAAATATTACATGTTCTTAAGGCCCAACAAATGTGCCTTCAAAAAGAGGCACAGTATCTGAATTCATGATGACATAGTAGAATGGATGATCTGCGACGAACCTTTGTGGCACAGAGAAAGGAACTGCTTCCATTACTGAAATAAAAGAAACGATGTTAATATGGTATATAAATTTACAAAAAATACGTGTATCTTAAATTTAAGATTGTTTTTAGTTCTTCGAGAAGTTCAAATTATTAGAACACAAAATACAAATGCGAGTATTTCTTTTTCAAAAATTTTACTTCGAAAAAACTTTTAGATAAGGAATGTTTTTAGTTTTTCTCGAGATTACAAAACAAAAAACATGTAAATACGGACTTAAGTTCGGCCGGGCCGAATATTAACTTAATCTGAGAAAAAAATGCAAGAAAAAATTAAATGTTGTCCATCCCCGTCTTAATTCTACAACAGCAAACTTGGCGTTTGATATTTTACGTTATCAAAAAAAAATTATGTTCGACCAGGTTTCAAAAAGTTGAAAACGAGTTGAATTCAAACATTTTTCAAGTTAATGTTTTTCCTATAAAAAAATAAAATTTTCTTATGAGAAAAGATTCAAAATATTAATATTAAAAATTTTACAAATTCGTAAATATGTGCGAATATCACGCTATCATGAAAAATTATATTCGACCTGGTATAAAAATGCAGTATTGAAGCCCTGGACAGCCAAATATTCTGGCCACAGACCATGGACATTCCTACAGGACTCAACACCATTGCATTCAGTTCAACACCAAGGATGCCTTAAAACAGAGGTTCCTCGCTTCATTTCTACCACACATTGGCCTCTAAAATCCCCAAAAGCCAAACCCATTGGATTTTGTGCCTGGAGCATTTTTGAGAATAATGATGGTACTAAAAACTACCAAAGTGTCGATTATCTTAAAGACTGAATTTTGAATATATAATGATTTTAGACCCCTTAAATGCTAATTGGCATAAAATTTGAAAGGATGACCCTTTGGTCATCCTTTGGTAAATAAATATGGCAAATAAGGTCATTTATATCGATCAATTTCTAGTACCTTCCATCACTGAATTATAAATGGAGTTTTATTGAAAAGGTAACTAAACTACATTAACAGAAGTTGACTCCGAATTCGATCACAATTGACTCCCCTCTACCCTCCTGCTTAGGAGGTGCTTCATAGATCTCTAGTTGTTAGACTCATTCTCTTATATATCCCCATATAAATGAATTTCACTTCAGACTCTAATTCTGGAGCACTTGGGAAACGAAATTTATCATTCGATTTCTTTGATGCTTTAATCTATTATATGGAAATATTTTAGTAGACTTACATGTAGCTCCAGATGCTTTTGTACCAACTTCATTGACTTCTATTATGGCCTTATGAATAGCCTGGCTAATGGTCAAGGGTTTTGGTGCTGCCAACATTCCACTAAAATCAGGATTTTCAAATATTACACTCAAACCCATCTGAAAAAGTAAATGTAAAAATTTCATTAGTTTCAAATATGTACAATATATACACATAAAAGAGATACATCAATGTAGAAAGACCAATAGGAGAAGTTGCAGTCTATTATTAGTAAAATCTACTACAACAACAACAATATATAATACGATTTTAGTATTCCAAATTTAGATGTCGTACTTACAAATACGCAAAAAGATACACAAATAAGTTGACGTCAACTTTTACTTGTCGATATTCACATACATAGTTTTGCGAAAATTATAAACATCGAAAAATAGACATAGTCGTCTTTTAAAAAAATAAAATAAGCTTTTACCTTTTTGAGAATATCCTTGAGATTAATCGTTAACTCCGCTTTGAATTTGGGTATTTGCATATCCACATCTCTATCCTTCAATTGACCAACCAACGATTTCAATGAAACATTTTTAAGTTTGTCCAACATTGCCGATAATCCATTGCGTGCATTAGGTAAAATAATCATCATGGAAAGATCGGAATCTTTATAAGGCAAACGGACAGCAGCTGCTTCCAAATTTTGGAAGCTGGCAAATTCGGTATATCCAATTCTATTCATCATGGTAACATCTACCCTCTTCTTATCATCAACAAAGAATTTACGTTCACGGGTAAAATCTTCAGGAAAAGGTCTGGCCCAATTGCCTTGAAAATAAATGGCACTAAGCATAACCAAAACAGCGTCCGGCGAAAGCGAATCCACAAGATGGGTTATGGTATTATCAGTTTTAGACGCCACCCAATTATTAACGACATCTGTAGCCTTATCGCTTTCAGAGAAATCTAAATTTTCAACCGAAGAAAAGAATTTCTGGTTCAAAAGGTCATTGTAGTTTTCCTTCAGCTGGAGTCCTGTCATAACATAGAATTTATTGGCCAATTTTAGATCAGCACTTTTTTCATATTTAGCCAAAAGGTTATAGTAATTATCGCCAATACGATCTTCGGATAGATTACTGAAGCCCAGAACTTCATCCATTCGTTTGGCAGTACTACCTTTAGATCCCATACGTGCCATGGTCATACATGTTTGTATGGAAAAAGGTGAGAAAATAATATTTTCGCCATTATTTGCATGGAAAATTTCTTCAAAGATATTTTTACTAAAATGCTTTAAGCCATTGTAGAATTGTGGTTCATCGTTGATAGGTGTTGAAGATATGGCAGTTGATAGCAGAGCACTCAATAGAAAAGTGAAGGGAATTTTTGCTGAAATTATCATTATTGTTTCAATTAAACCAATGCTTAAAGAATCAAATAATATCAATACCTTTGAATCCCATTTTCAAAAATAAAACAGAGAACGATAAAGACAATCTGACTACTGATGGCTAATATAGACTGACAATTTATGCCTCATCTTAGAAATTTTATAGAGAAATTTTTGTTAATATATTTATGCAAAGTTATTTAGGGGTTATCATTTAATTCATATGAAATGTTAAAGTGCACCAATGTCTTATTGCATAATTAAAAAAAAATCAAATATGATTAGATCTTCAAATAGACCTACAATGGGTATGGCATATAAGAAAGTCAGAAAATCTAGCAATTGTTGTACTAATATGTGTTTTTCGTATAGACAATTATTGCATATAAGAAAAAAGTATACATTTGTAGGATCGATTTTTAAAAAATCCGGGATTCGGGATTTCAAAATATAGAATCCCAGGATTTTTCCCGATATTTTCGGGATTCTTTAAATATTTTAAGTAATCACAATCTACAGCGCCAAAAACTTTTTGTATATTAAACCAATTTAGTTGAATCCAATTTTATTAACAAAAAACAAAAACAAAAAAACAAAAGAACATAAAAGTAAATTAAAAAGCAATTTTAAATTGCTATCATACTTAAGGAACACTTAGTCCACCTCAACATTATGAAGAAATAAATAAAAATACTGAGGAAGCTTAAGCTTGAGTTAAAAAATATTTTAATGGAGCTTCAGTAGATATTAATTTATTATCTCTTATTAGGGGGATAAAAGCTAACAAATTAATTTCTAATCCTATTCATGCTCCTAATCAAGAATTAGCTGAAATAGAAATTATTGTACCTTATAATTAAAAATATAATTTTAGATGAATTATTAAAAATTCGGCCAGGCCGAATCTTATGTACCCTCCACCATGGATTGCGTAGAAACTTCTACGAAAGACTATCATCCACAAATTTCAACTCACTCGGATGAAATTTGCCCCTCCAAGAGGCTCCAAAACCAAATCTCGGGATCGGTTTATATGGGGGCTATAAATGATTATGGATTAATATGGACCACTTTTGGCATGGTTATTAAATATCATATACTACCACCACGTACCAAATTTCAACCAGATCGGATGAATTTTGCTTCTCCAAAAGGCACCGGAGGTCAAATCTGGCGATCGGTTTATATGTGAGCTATATATAATTATGGAATGATAGGAACCAATTCCTGCATGGTTGTTGGATACCATATACTAACATCACGTACAAAATTTCAACCGAATGGGAAGAATTTTGCTCTTCCAAGGTGCTCCGGAGGTCAAATCTGGGGATCGGTTTATGTGGGGCCTATATATAATTATGGACCGATATCGACCAATTTTTGCATGGGTGTTTGAGGCCATATATTAACATCACGTACCAAATTTCAACTGAACCAGATGAATTTTGGTCTTCCAAGAGGCTCCGGAGGTCAAATCTGGTGATCGGTTTATATGGGGGCTATATAATTATGGACCAATATGGACCAATTTGTGCATGGTCGTTAGAGAACATATACTAACATCATGTACCAAATTTCAGCCGGATCGGATGAAATTTGTTTCTCTTAGAGGCTCTGCAAGCCAAATCGGGGGATCGGTTTATATGGGGGCTATATATAATTATGGACCGATGTGGACCAATTTTTACATGGTTGTAAGAGACCATATACTAACACCATGTACCAAATTTCAGCCGGATCGGATGAAATTTGCTTCTCTTAGAGGCTCCGCAAGCCAAATCGGGGGATCGGTTTATATGGAGGCTATATATAATTTGGACCGATGTGAACCAATTTTTGCATCGATGTTAGAGGCCATATACTAACATCATGCACCAAATTTCCGTGGGTTGGGTGAAATTTGCTTCTCTTAGAGCCCTCGCAAGCCAAATCTGGGTGTCCGTTTATATGGGGGCTATATATAATTATGGACCGATGTTTACCAATTTTTGCATGGTCATTAGAGACCATATACTGACACAATGTACAAGCCGGATCGGATGAAAGTGGACCGATATGGCCCATTTTCAATACCATCCGACCTACATCAATAACAACTACTTGTGCCAAGTTTCAAGTCGATAGCTTGTTTCGTTCGGAAGTTAGCGAGATTTCAACAGACGGCCAGACGGACATGCTCAGATCGACTCAGAATTTCACCACGACCCAGAATATATATACTTTATGGGGTCTTAGAGCAATATTTCGATGTGTTACAAACGGAATGACAAAGTTAATATACCCCCCATCCTATGGTGGAGGGTATAAAAATGTAATTCCAATATAAACAATTAGAATAAAATAAACAAAACTTAAAAAAAATCAGTCAATATAAACGTTTTAAATTTACTTACTTTTGTAGTCTGTTGTGATGTCACAACACTCAGAGAAAAAAAAAACTATATATATGACACTTAAGCCAATTCAATTTTATGTTAGTTCATGGAAACATTTTGGTTTGAGAAAGTTTTCTTGACTGTAAGTTTTTTGCGTACGTTAGTTAAGTGAAAAGTAGGACAAATTATACACAAATGAAACAAAGATTTACAAAAATCGTGTCTCCAACAAATTAGTTCAGCAATTCTTTAAATTTGTAAATTTTACCAATAATGCACCCATCATGTACTTCGTGTGGTACTAAAGACATTTTTGCAATTTTGAACTCCAATTTTTTTCCTTCGTACCTCGAAATTTTCCTTAACAAGTGAAAAAATTATGTCCAATAAATTTTCTTGAATTTGTTGAACAATATTTATTTATTTTTGGGAAATCCATATGACATCTGCGTTTTTAATAGAGTTTATTTATAATCTTCTAAAATAAAGCAAAATTTTCTAAAATTAACCAAAATTTTCCTTCGCGGTGGATTCACTAGTTTTTGAGTGTAGTAGCTACGATTTATAATAATCTTAAATTAAAATACGTAACAAAGGATATTAAATAGCTTCAATGTAATGAAATAAACAAAATTAAAAATTCGACACATAAAAAAAGTTTCTTATTGCAAATTGGAAATCGTATTTTGATTTTGTGTGATTTCTAGATTGTTGTAGAATGAGAATTGTGGGCATAGATTTGTCTTTGTATGACATTTAATAAGGGGTGGGCAACGATAGCACCCAACTCTAGAACATCGGAGATGTCACTGAAGTTGGGTGTTCTCTAAAATCGTTATGAAGTTGTCAATATATTGTAGAAATACACTCATGTACGCAATGAGGACGGATATGACCAATGGACAATGCCATAAGCCTTCTTGTGCGCTGGCCCTGGGGTAGAGGTGTGCACGTAACCAATTACACTCACGAAAATAATCCCGCTCACCAACATAAAACGCTTAAGAGTTATATTCATTTACAATTTTACTGACACCTAGGATATTAAGAGTTTAATAACGCTCTCGATTTTAATCGTGCTTATGTTTTCATAAGGTAAATTACACCCAAAGAAGGAATATGATCACCTCAAACATGTTTCAAGAGCAAAATGTTATTTTTGGATGGTGAACATGTAACATTTTTATCGCAACCATTTTTTTTCTCAGAAATTATGTATCTGTTTTCGGAAAAAATGTTATGTTTGGCGAGAAAACAACATTTTTGAGATAAACATTTTACATGGTTACCATCCAAAAATAACATTTTGCTCTTGAAACATATTTGAGGTGATCATATTCCTTCTCTGTGTGTACTCATAAAATTATTCGTGAGTCACGACATTTTCCGTGAGTCACGACATTTTTCGTGAGTCATGACATTTTCGTGGGTGAGTGTGCGTGAGACCTATCTAATAATATCGTGCGTGAGTAAGATTTTTCCGCCGTGAGTGAGCGTGAGTAAACTATTACTCACGTGCACACCTCTACCCTGGGGTTTCAACCGTATCAGTTCTCCGTATAATATGGGAAAATAAATGTCGTTGCTGGTATCCTCTTGCGACAACCCCATCTGATTGCCCGTAGATAAACGTTATATTGTAGAAGCTACGGTCCAATCTCCATAAGTTTCTGGACATTTTCTAAGTAATCCCGCCAATACCGCACTTCTGATTTGTATATGCAAGAGAAACGCGACGATTTGGTAGCTTGCCATTTTGGATTTCCGAAAATTAGCTAAATCGGTATGTAATCAACGCCATTCGGTGCAAGTTACATCAAAGCTTCAATCCCAGCCAAACTCCATCGGCGCCAGAAATGCTGAGCTATGGTATTCACAAACTTAATCAGCCTCTGGCTTTAACCGTACACGGAGTACCAATCTCTTAGTCTTCATAGGCCGGTTCCCAAAATTTATCCAACTCGTTCCATGTCGCAATGTGACTACCAAGAGTTAAAAAATGTCCATGAACGCATATCGTTACGCTTCGTTGCCAAGGTGTTAATCCCCGGGCAGTTCACAATCATCACGTTGGAAATTTATCTTCGGGATATAGGACAACTGCCGACGGGTTCACAGGAAAATCTAACCGAGCAAGCCAATAGAACAGTCAAGACCATTTATACGAAGTTTCAATTTCGCCACGAAGTTATCCCCATAAAATAACTTCTCTTCTCCTGTAGTCATTAAGGTCGCTCTCGATGTGATGAAAGTACCAGCGTCGCCACAATTAATTTTTATTTTGGACCAAAATTTTTCCAAAATTGGACCAAAAGTCCTTCCAGCGGACCATTTTCCCAAATTAAATTAATATCATTTAAAAGTTAAAATTTTTCCAAAATTTTACTTCGATGGAAAATATTTTAAATTTTATTTCGATTTATTTCTACACCCAAAAAAGGTGAACCCACCGTGGAAGAAAATCTAGGTTTATTTTAGAAAATTTTAACTAAAATAGTTTTCTAATTGCAACATGTTACAAATAAGTTAATACTTTTTGTCACATTGAAGAAATATTTTTTTTTAAATAATTAATTTTTTTCTGTTATTTAAGAAAATTTCATATGTTGAAAGAAAAAATTGGATTTAAAAATTGTTAAAATGTCTTTAGCGCTGTACGAAGTTCGACACAGGTACAATTTTAGTAAAATTTACTCATTTGAAAGACTTATGAACTCAATTTAAGCAAAACTTCTGCCATTTTAGGAAAATATGAACTATTTTATTTTGTAGTAAAATTGTGCACTATATTTGTATACAACTTATTTTTTTTAGTTCACGTCATTAAAGTTAGCAAAAAATTATTCAAATAAGGAACATTTACTCATATTGTGCACAATTTAACTAAAATCAACTAATCTTCATGAACTAAAATAAAGTTCAGTTGGCATTAGAGCCCCTTTTTTCTGGGGGTATAGAAAATTTTATCAAAATTTTATTTCTATAGAAAATTTTTTCAAAATTTTATTTCTATAGAAAAATTCGTCAAAATTTTAATTCTACACAAAATTTTGTCATCATTTTATTTCTATAGAAAATTTTATCAAAATTTTATTTCTATAGAAAATTTTGCCAAAATTTTATTTCTACACAAAATTTTGTCAACATTTTATTTCTATAGAAAATTGTGACAAAATTTGATTTTTATAGAAAAGCTTGCCACAATTTTACTTATATAATAAATGTCGTCAAAATTTTATTTGTATAGAAAATTTTAAAAAAATTTTAGTTCTGTAGAAAACTTTATTAAAATTTCAGTTTTATTCAAAATTTAGCCAAAAAAAATGGTCCGATTGGACCAAAATGGTAACCCTGGAAAGTACTGAACATCTTAGCGACCTCAAACAGTTCCCAAACGCTGGGAACGACGTAGTCATCTCAACTACCATCAATCCCTTTTCAACAGGTAAATATCTATCCAGTGCAGACGTGGACAAGAAAGAATTTGGAAACAGAACATATACCTGGTATAAAGTATGTACCAAAATAGCGAAAAGCTGCACTGTCATCTAAATATATCCACCCAGGAGAATCTCTACGATTCATTCACACGTACGAACAAAATTCAACACAATTACCACATATTTAGTTAAATTAGGGTATTCCGTAGTGTAGTGGTACCGCAAGATTAACTTTTTTCAAATTTATTTTCGTTCGTCTTGAGTGTGTTAGATGATGTGTTATATATTCTACTTAATTTAATCATTCAGAAGACCAAATCCAGGCCAAATCTATTTGATGCCTCAAGTATGGTAACCTACAATCGATAAATGTAAATTGTCGATCTCACTCTATTTATTTGTAAAAATGTTTAGATATAAAATATTTGAAATGTAATCACATTCCTACAAATGTTCCAGTGAACATGGGAACGGAGTTAGCATTGACTATAGTATAATAAAAGGGATGATCAGCTCGGAATTGTACAGGCATGGACAGTGTGAAAACTTCTATACCTGAAATTGATTAATTAATATTAAATTTCAAAATTAAATTTTTGATGTTAGAAGAAAAATCTCATAAATCGTTAGGTCTTACCTGTGGCTGCAGCAGCCACTGTACCAATTTCATTGACATCAATTACAGCCTTATGGACAACAGAATCAATACCTAAAGGTTCAGGATCTTGCAATAGATTTGTAAAATCACCAAAGGTGAACATTTTATAAAGACCAATCTGAAATATTAAAATTTACAATATTCAATTGAAACCAAGCATCCAGTATAATGGTAAATACCTTTTTCAGGATTTCCTTTAAGTCCATATTAAATGCAGCCTTGAATTTTGGTAAATATATCTCAACATTTTGTGTAAAAAATTGAAACTCTTTGTTAATTCCTCAAATGGAGTTGTATTTAGCTTTTCGAGGAGCTTCGGTAAACCCGATTTTGCATTGGGTAAAACAATTATCATTGAAAGATCAGAATCGGCATATGGCAAAATAATAGCAGATGCATCCAAATCACTTAGCCAAGAATATTGGACCTCTGCCGTTTTAAACATTATTGGTAGTTTAATACTATTAGCTTCATCCGTGAAGAAATCCAGATCTTTAGTGTATTTTGGATCAAAAGGTTTTTTCCAATTGCCTTTGAAATAGATTACGCTCAGCAATAGTAAACGGGTATCACTGGTTATAGTATCATCTTCAATGATGTCATGGATGACATTATTACTAGCTGATCTAACCCAGTTATCAATGGTAAGAGCTGCATTATTTCCTTGACTAAAATCAATATTTTCAGCAGATGAAAAGAAATTCTTAATAAGAGTTTCATTATATTCGGTTTGAACCCCATAGCCTTTCATTACATAGAATTTATTGGCCACCTTCAATGTCCGGTTATTTTCATATTTGGCCAAAAGTTAATGGTAACCTTCGGCTACAGTTTCCAAAGATTGACCAGAAATACCTAAATGCTTATCCATTTCTTCGGCAGTCCGTCCGGCAGCCCCCATGCGAGCCATTGTCAAACAGGTTTGGATGGAGAAAGGTGAAAATATGATATTTTTCGATCCCTTTTCATGGACAATTTCTTGGAATATCGCCTTATTGAAATCATTTAATTTTCTGTAGAAACTCACATCGGTTGGCAATGGTGTTGATCCAACAAAGCATAGATATATAATGTGAATGCTTAGAATAGCCCATGGGTTCACTAAAAATAGACAAATTCGTCAGATGTTAGGTTAGATTCGTGTGTTCACAGTCGCATGACAACAGGCATATATCGATGCATTTATTCGAGTTGTGCTCTCTATTAATTCCCACAATTTTCGATATGGAAAGAAGATTTACAAATAATAAAAATGCTAGATATCAAGAAAAAAGTTATTGCACATGAACATTAGAAAAACAAAGGGTACCTTTCAATTCCATAGCAAGTATCGTAACTTTTCAGTGATGCTGCAGCGTTCAGAGTAACAAGTGGCAATAAATTGATTTTCATATTTGGAGATAATTTTTAAAAATACTTTGATTTGAGCGAAAGTGATGTTATCAATAGATTGACCTTACTTTTGGAAATTAAATATTTTGGAGAGAAATAAAAGAAAACTAAGTAAACAAAAAAAAATTATGTTGGGTTTAAAATTAAATGGTATGTTCCTATTATAGGTGGAAGTATAGAGGAGCATTGGCGATATGGGTAATCCATATCGTAGGAGATATAAGTGGAGTCGTAGTGATTCATTTATTTTTATACCCTCCACCATAGGATGGGGGTATATTAACTTTGTCATTCCGTTTGTAACACATCGAAATATTGCTCTAAGACCCCATAAAGTATATATATTCTGGGTCGTGGTGAAATTTTGAGTCGATCTGAGCATGTCCGTCCGTTCGTTTGCTGAAATCACGCTAACTTCCGAACGAAACAAACTATCGACTTGAAACTTAACACAAGTAATTGTAATTGATGTAGGTCGGAGGGTATTGCAAATGGGCCATATCGGTCCACTTTTACGTATAGCCCCCATATAAACGGACCTCCAAATTTGGCTTGCAAACCCTCTAAGAGAAGCAAATTTCATCTGATCCGGCTGAAATTTGGCACATGGTGTTAGTACATAGTCTCTAACAACCATGAAAAATTGGTCCGCATCGGTCCATAATTATATATAGCCACCATATAAGCCGATCCCCCGATTTGGCTTTCGAAGCCTCTAAGAGAAGCAAATTTCATCCGATCCGGCTGAAATTTTGTACATGGTGTTAGTATATGGTCTTTAAAAACCATGCAAAAATTGGTCCACATCGGTCCATAATTATATATAGCCCCCATATAAATAGATCCCCAGATTTGGCTTGCGGAGCCTATAAGAGAAAAAAATTTCATCCGATCCGGTTAAAAGTTGGTACATGATGTAAGTATATGGTCTCTACCAACTATGCAAAAATTGGTCCACATCGGTCAATAATTATATATAGCCCCCATATAAACCGATCCCCCGATGTGGCTAGCGTTGCCTTTAAGAGAAGCAAATTTCATCCGATCCGGCTGAAATTTGGTACATGGTGTTAGTATATGGCCTCTAATGACCATGCAAAAATTGGTCCACATCGGTGCATAATTATATATAGTCCCCATATAAACCGATCCCCAGATTTGACCTCCGGAGCCCCTTGGAAGAGCAAAATTCATCCGATTCGGTTGAAATTTGGTACGTGATGTTAGTATATGGTATCCAACAACCATACAGGAATTGGTTCATATCAGTCCATAATTATATATAGACCTCCGGTGCCTTTTGGAGAAGCAAAATTCATCCGATCTGGTTGAAATTTGGTACGTGGTGGTGGTATATGATATTTAACAATCATGCCAAAAGTGGTCCATATCAGTCCATAATCATATATAGCCCCCATATAAAGCGATCCCCAGATTTGGTTTTGGAGCCTTTTGGAGGAGCAAATTTCATCCGAGTCAGTTGAAATTTGGTACATTGTGCTAGTATATGGCCGTTAACAACTATGCCTAACTGGGTCCATATCGGTCTATAGTTATATATAGCCCTCAGATAAATCGATCCCCAATCACCCAAAAATTGGTCCATATCAAGTTCATAATTGTATATAGCCCCCATATAAGCGACCCCCATATTTCAATTCTGGCTCCCTACGTACCGTGCAAAAGTCCATATCGATTCGTAATTATTTGTAGACTTACCTACACATACCTTTTTTGTCTAATATATACCACGTATGGACTAACTCACAATTTAGCAAACGATTTAAGATACCAAAACCCAAGTATTTCGATAGTGGATGGCAGTCTTTCGTAGAAGTTTCTACGCAATCCATGGTGGAGGGTACATAAGATTCGGCCTGGCCGAACTTACGGCTATTTATACTTGTTTTACTCTACATCATGGGATGTGGGGTGGGGGGTGTGATGGTATAATAATTTTTTTCATTCTGATTGTAGCACATCGAAGTATTGGTCTCAGTTCCCATAAATTATTCTGGGTCGTGGTAAAATTCTAAGTCAATCTGACTCGACTAAACTTTGGAACGAGATGTCAGCATATGCATTTTAACATACATGCCAAAATTGGAACGAGATGTCCGCATATGCATTTTAACATACATGCCAAAATTGGTCCAAAATCGGAATTGAACTAATTTATACGTCTTTGACATTTTACTGCCATGTAGTCCAAAAATTGTTGAGACATACTTGGAAAAAAGAAAAAATTGTTGGGCTGAGGAAAATTTCATACAAAATTTTAAAACTAAACTAAAACAAAAAAAAAATCATTTTAGCAGTAAAATTCAATTTAGCATCAGTTTTACAACAGATTTTTTTTTCTGTGTAGCCTCGAAATATTGGTCCAAGACCCCATAAAGTATTCTAGGTCTTGGTGATATTCTGAGTCAATCAAGCGATGTCCAAACATCCATCATTTGAAATCACGCTAACTCCCAAAAGAAAGTTATCGCTTATAGTCCAAAAATCATTCTTCTAGTGTCATTATGACATAAGTTTTATACAAATAGTTTGCTGAATAATCCATTTAGCTTATAAGCCAATTTTGCATATATTCAATTTTTTATTGTGCAAAGATATAAATAAGATATAGTCCACAATAAAATAAAAAAGGAAAACTGAGAAAAATTTTTAGAAATTATGTACACACTTTTGCTAACGATGAGAATAGATCACAGTTTCCTAAAATGGGTGAAGTTTAAGCAAACTTAAATCGGTACATCGTTGGTAAATAAATAAAGTGGTGTGTTTCCGGTAATTAAAGTTTCTCTACTAATACAATTGCTTGACATATAATTGTTTGTTGTTGACGATATTAGCTACATGTACCAGTGGATAGTGTGAGAGAAGGAATATTTTTTTGCGTGTATTGTACATGAAAATTCAAAACTTGATATAAAGTGGACCATCCGAATCGGTCCTGTGATGGCAATTTCGAACTCATAGAAGTGAATCGTAATCGCATAAAATTTTGTGTAATTGAATAGACATTTCAAAGTAATTTAAAATTGTGTATACATGTTTTTATTTTTTTTTTTCTTAAGGTACTTCAATTAAACACCCACAAATGTACCTTCGAACAAAGGAACAGAATCTTCATTAATAATGACATAGTAGAATGGATGATTGGCATTGAAGACTAGGGGACCAGAAAGAGCTACAGGTTCCATTCCTTAAAATAAAATAAAACAAAAATACTTAGCTGAAGAACCCACAAGATCAGAATTCAGAACATACCTGTAGCAGCAGCAGCTTTTGTTCCCTCCTCACTAACCTCGATGACAGCCTTATGGAGAACATTACCAATACCAATATGCTCTGGAGTATCTAACATGTTACTAAAGTCAGCATCATGGAACATGCTCTCCATGCCCATCTAGAAAAGAGAGAGACCGTAGAGTTTTACATTAACATTTCACAAACGGCAAAGTTATAAACTCCTCAAACCTTTTCAAGGATCTTATTCAATTTAATATCCAATTCAGCCTTGAATTTGGGCAAATATATATCAACAGACCGTGCACTAGTTATCATGTTCTTGGTAAACGAATCTAATGGCATAGTCTTCATCTTTTTCATCATTGCAGTCAAACCAGTACGTGAATTAGGCAAAACAATCAACATAGAAAGATCCGAGCCAGCATAGGGTAAACGTACGGCTGAAGCTTCCAAATCCTGATACCAACCATATGGAGCACGACCACCCCTATACATCATTGGTACTTTAACCGTGGTAGTTTCGCTTGTATAAAAGTCTTTATCCTCAGTATATTCGGGAGCGAAAGGTTTCTGCCACATACCCTTGAAGTGGATAGCACTAAGCAAGAACATACGAGTATCTCCAGTTATAACATTGGGTTTAATTAAATCCTTAATGGCATTATCGGTTTTTGATTTAACCCAGTTATTGATGATATCGGTAGCTTTGTCACTATCTCGGAAATTAATATTCTCAGCAGAAGAAAAGAATTTATTGGTCAGAACTTCATTGAAGTGGTCCTTGACTTTATAACCATCCATAACGTAGAATTTATTTGCCATTTGTAAGATTTTACTGTTCACATATTTAGCCAAGAAAGAGTGGAAATTTTCAGCTACACTTTCGCTAGATTGACCAACAAAACCAAGGCTTTGTTCCATATCGGTGGCAGTTTTACCTGCAGCTCCAATACTGGCCATAGTCACACAAGTTTGAATAGAGAATGGAGAGAAAATAAGGTTGTTGGAACCATATTCTTTGTAAATTTCACTAAATAGATTACTATTGAAGACCTCCAAACTATTTTGGAAATGTGGATCACTGGCAATAGGTGAAGAAGATGCCAAGGCCAAGAGCAGAGCCAATATTGAAAGGACTATAGGTGTTCTATCTGCAAAAATTTAAATTACATATTGATATCACATCACAGATTCAGAAATTTTGTATTAATTTATTGTCTTACTTTGTAGTCCCATTTTTGATTTTATTGATCTTGTATGCAGCGGACTGTTGTCTGATACTAAATAAAATGTCATAAGTGCACCCCACTTCCATGGTAAAATATTTCCATTTGCTCTAATATGTGTTATCAGTTAGGGCTGAACTTTTCTGAATACAATTCTAGAAAGTCGCAAATGTTTCCTAAAGGTTCAAAATTTATGCAGTGTTCTATGGTATAGTATATATATGTATTTTGTATGTATGTCCATAAATACGATTATATAATAAATTAATATGCTATATTATGAGTATACCGTGATACACTATAAGAAGAGTTGTTTTTCGTTTTGAGGAACGACATTTTAGACACACGAAGTTTTCTTTTGACCCCAATGTTTTTTTTTTCAAAAGCAACTTAAATGATTAGCAGCAGCATTTGCATCGTCTGTCATAATTTCGGATTTTGTTCCTCTTAAATACTTTATAACAAAGAGCAATTTAGTTTGTCTAACATTTCGTTCTAAAGAAAGTAATTATTTTTTATGTGTATGGCATGTTATCGGAAGAAGATGTGAAGTGATTCAAACCTAATCTGCAATTTTGTATATAATCTACTATGTTTTACAATTTATGTGTTTATAGATGTTAGAACTAAAAAGGAACTATATCAAAACAGGGACCAAACCAAACCAAATTGTGAATATCTCCTTATGGACCCAAAATATATCTGCATTTCAAGCAATGCTGATAATAGTAGCGGACTGTCGATGGATAAGCTAATATTGCTTCTGAATAACGGTCTCATCAACAGCGACTCCGAACCGCCCTCGTTGCAGTCGGGTCTACGGCCCGGGGCGGACACAGGGGTTTCAACCCTGTCCAAGGACTGCAAACCCCCATTTGGAGTATGCTTATTTCCCGAAAAACTCGAAAATACCAACTCCAAAGGGCTACAACAACAACAACAGCGACTCCGAACGTTTTGTCAAATATCGAAAATTATCCTATTAATTTTCGATATTTGATTTTGGTGATTTGCGATTGTCTACCACGTGGAAGGTCGCATTACCCCACTAATTTTTGACAAGGGTAGTAGTTTTTCCAGGGTACACTACCAATCCAGAATTTATTTTATTTTCTTTTACAAAGTCAATACAAAATTACTTCAATTAAACACCAACATAGGTGCCTTCGAACAAAGGAACAGAATCTTCATTAATAATGGCATAGTAGAATGGATGATTGGCATTGAAGATTGTCGGACTAGAATAAGCTACCGCTTCCAGTGCTATAAGAAAAATAAAACACAAATACTTAATTGCAGAACCCAAATAGCATCATGGACTGAAAACACACCTGTACCAGCAGCTGCCTTAGTTCCCTCTTCATTAACCTCGATGACAGCCTTGTGAAGAACTTTACCAACAGCAATATGTTCTGGACTATCTAACATATTACTAAAGTCAGCATCATGGAACATGCTCTTCATACCCATCTAAAACAGAGAGAAGAATTGCGCATAAATATTTCCGAAATGAAAACTTACAAACTCTTCATACCTTTTCAAGAACCTCATTCAATTGAATATCCAATTCAGCCTTGAATTTGGGCAAATATATATGAACAGACCGTGAAGTAGTTCTCATATTCTTGGTCAACGAATCCAATGGAATAGTCTTCATCTTTTGCATCAATGCAGCCAAACCAGTAAGTGAGTCGGGCAAAACAATCAACATAGAAAGATCCGAATCAGCATAGGGTAAACGTACGGCTGATGCTTCCAAATCCTGATACCAACCATATGAAGCACGACCACGCTTATACATCATTGGTACTTTAACCGTGGTACTTTCGCTCGTATAAAAGTCTAATTCCTTAGTATTTTCACGAGAGAACGGCTTCTTCCACATTCCCTGGAAATGGATAGCACTAAGCAGAAACATACGGGTATCTCCATTTATAACATTGGGTTTAATTAAATCCTCAATGGCATTATCGGTTTTCGATTTAACCCAGTTATTGATGATATCGGTAGCTTTGTCACTATCTCGGAAATTAATATTCTCTGCAGAGGAGAAGAATTTATTGGTCAGAACTTCATTGAAGTGGTCCTTCACTTTATAGCCATCCATAATGTAGAATTTATTGGCCATTTGTAAGATGTTACTATTCACATATTTATTCAAAATGGAATGGAAATTTTCAGCTACACTTTCGCTAGATTGACCAGCAAAACCAAGGCCTTGTTCCATATCGGTGGCAGTTTTACCTGCAGCTCCAACACTGGCCATAGTCACACAAGTTTGAATAGAGAATGGAGAGAAAATAAGATTTTTTGAACCATATTCTTTGTAAATTTCACTAAAGAGATTGCTATTGAAGACCTCCAAACTATTGTGGAAATGTGGATCACTGGCAATAGGTGAAGAGGATGTCAAGGCCAAGAGCACAGCAAATATTGAAAGGACAAAGGAAGTTCTATCTGCAAACATTTCAAGAATATATGAATATCACATCACAGACTGAGAAATCTTGTATTAATTCATTTACTTACTTTCTAATCCCATTTTGAATTTTATTAATATTGAATGAAGCTGTCAGTTGTCCGATACTAACTAAAGTGTGATCAGTGCACCCATTTTTATGGTAAAATATTTCCATTTACTCTAATATGTGTTATCAGTTATGGCTGAACTTTTCGAAATAGATTCGCTAATTTTGTCTAAAATTTCACAATTTATGCAGTGTTATATGGTATAGAATATATGTATGTATTTTGTAATTGTGCCCATAAATACGATTATATAATAGATTAATATGCGATATAATGAATATTCAGTGATGCACTGAAAGAACAGATTTCTTTTTTGAAAAACGAAATTTTCGACACACAAAGAAGTTTAGCCGGATCACAAAATAGCATACACCTAAACCTCGATTTGCGCCGCAGATACGTTCCAAAAAAACACGACGCAAAGTGAATTATGAGTTTCTATGGCAATCCATGCACAGATTGGAAACAGATAACAACGCAACTTCGAAAATCTAACGACGCAATGTGATAACTACTACTAATTCAGCTGCGACGCAACTTCGAAACAACGCAAAACGAAACGACGCAAAGCGAGGTCTAGGTGTATATACTTTATATAATCGATATGGATACTTCGATGTGTTACGGTCGAAATAGCGCTATTTGTGTTGTTTATAGCAACTTAAAAGATTCATCTCATCTCTGGACTTAAATCGCGAAAATTTTGTGTCTTGATGAATTCAATCGAATTATAGTGATTCCATAAAGGTGGATCGTAATCACATTTGTATAAGTTTTTACAAGCTAATAATTTTTCCAAGTCATGTAATATTTTTTATACACTTTTCTTTTTATTTTCTTTTACAAAGTCAATACAAAAGTACTTCAATTCAATTAAACACCAACATAGGTACCTTCGAACAATGGAACGGAATCTTCATTAATAATGACATAGTAGAATGGATGATTGGCATTGAAGAGTTCGGCACTTGAATAGGATACAGCTTCCATTGCTATAAGAAAAAAAAACATAAATAATTAAATACTGAACCCAAGTAGATCAGAATTGCGAACATACCTGTGCCAGCAGCTGCCTTTGTTCCCTCTTCATTAACCTCGATGACAGCCTTATGGAGAACTTTTCCAATTTCAATGTGCTCTGAACTATCTAACATGTTACTAAAGTCAGCACCATAGAACATACTTTCCATGCCCATCTAGCAAAGAGAGAGTAGAATTTCGCTTTATCAGTTCAGAAATGAAAAATTACAAACTTTTCGTACCTTTTTCAGAATCTCATTTAATTTAATATCCAATTCAGCCTTGAATTTGGGCAAATATATATCGACAGACCGTGAACTAGTTATCATGTTCTTGGTCAACGAATCTAATGGAATAGTCTTCATCTTCTTCATCATTGCAGCCAAACCAGTACGTGAGTTGGGCAAAACAATCAACATAGAAAGATCCGAGTCAGCATAGGGTAAACGTACGGCCGAAGCTTCCAAATCGCGATACCAACCATATGAAGCACGGCCACCCTTATACATCATTGGTACTTTAACCGTGGTAGTTTCGCTTGTGTAAAAGTCCATATCCTTGGTATTTTCGGTAGAGAAAGGTTTTTTCCACATACCCTTGAAATGGATAGCACTAAGCAAAAGCATTCGAGTATCTCTAGATATAACATTGGGTTTAATTAAATCCTCAATGGCATTATCGGTTTTCGATTTAACCCAGTTATTGATGATATCGGTAGCTTTGTCACTATCTCCGAAATTAATATTCTCAGCAGAGGAAAAGAATTTATTGGTCAGAACTTCATTGAAGTGGTCCTTGACTTTAAAGCCATCCATTATATAGAATTTATTGGCCATTTGTAAAATTTTACTATTCGCATATTTAGTCAAGATGGAGTGGAAATTCTCGGCTACACTTTCGCTAGATTGACCAGCAAAACCAAGGCTTTGTTCCATATCGGTGGCAGTTTTACCTGCAGCTCCAACACTGGCCATAGTCACACAAGTTTGAATAGAGAATGGAGAGAAAATAAGGTTTTTGGAACCATATTCTTTGTAAATTTCACTAAATAGATTACTATTGAAGACCTCCAAACTATTATGGAAATGTGGATCACTGGCAATAGGTGAAGAGGATGCCAATACCAAGAGCACAGCAAATATTGAAAGGACAATGGAAGTTCTATCTGCAAACATTTCAAGAAGATATGAATATTACATCAGAGACTGAAAAATGTTGTATTAATTCATTTACTTACTTTCTAATCCCATTTTGGATTTTATTGTTCTTGAATCAAGCGGCCTGTTGTCCGATACTAAATAAAATGTCACCAGTGCACCCCACTTTTATGGTAAAACATTTCCATTTGCTCTAATATATGTTATCAGTTAGGGCTGAACTTTTTGAATAGAATATTAGAAAGCATTTGAAATGTCCAGAAATTTCAAATATATGCAGTGTTATTTGCTACAGCACATACACATATTATTATGTATATTCATAAATATGATTATATAGTAGCTTGATATGAGTTATTGTTAGAATTCGGTGATAGGTATTATTATCGGAAGACCATGTGCAATCTTGCAAACCTAATATGTATTCATGTATGGGTGAATAATCTGAAATGGCTCCTTTTCTTTGAGAAAAATGGGACAGTCTTCATAATTAAATAAAAGCAAAAAAACATTTTGGATTTATTATATTAATACTTAGATGCTATTGGTGAATGTTCATTAAATTTTAGCTATTTTTAAGAATTTTTTTTTCCACGGGACTGATCGAATTAGCACGGGTCGTAGCCTTTCCTTCTCTGCCTTAACTTTTCGTTTTTCAGCTGCAGATTTTGTTGGAGCCATTTGAAAGCTTTAATTAAAGTTATCATTATAAAACAAATAAGTATAAAAATATGTTTAAATATACATATACATACTTTTTGTATGAAAATATCAGTCCCGTGGTACTCATTCAGTCCCGTGGCTAATAACTTAACCACGGGACTGAAGCCACGGGACTGATAAAAATTACGTATTTTTGGCTTAAAACTAACAAAAATACATATATAGTTGTAAATAAATAGCAAACCTAAATGCTGTAAGAAATACCGTAGCTTACTTGTATGTTAATAATAATTTAATTTATTCAAAAGAAAAATAACACTTTCCACGGGACTTATAACTTTACGGAACAAGCACTGATTGCGACGACTCCAACGAAAATAATTCGCAAACTAAAATAGAAGTACAGTTTCTTCGAGAACCTTTAATGAGAACAAAAGTTCAGCGCGAGAGAAACACTACAAATTGCACATAACGGTGGTTACCTTTTTTTAAAGCAGAAAACCACACACATACACTTTTGCTAGGTGTATGAACCGATTATCGACGACATTGTAATGGAAGTACTCTTAGACTCAGTGATGGAAAAATTGACTATAACACCAAAAATAATGACAAAATATGTAGACGATCTGTTCTGTATTTTGAATAAAAATGATGTTCAGGCTACGTTATCAGCTTTAAACGCCTTTGATAGACAAATTCAATTTACGATGGAAACAGAAGAGGACAAAAAGTTACCTTACTTAGATACTATAATTCTAAGGCACAAAAATGGAATAAAAATCAACTGGTATTAAAAGCCAACAGCCACAGGACGATGGTTAAATTTCAACTCCAAACATCCTAGACGAATTATAATGAATACGGCTACAAATTTTATAAGAAGAATACACGATATTAGCGACAAAATATTCCATAAGGACAACGATTCCATAACGACAACGAATCCCGAATAAAACGATTGACGACCTAATTCAACATGTAAAAGAACGACAACATATCAAAAATGACGAAATTGAACCAAAAATTTATAAACCCTTGATATATGTCCCCCAATTTTCGGAAAGATTAAAATCATAAAACATATTTAATAAGGACAAATTTCAAATTGCACAAAGGACTCATAATACAGTAAATCAATTCTTCAGCAAGACAAAATCCAAAACTAAGAAGACAAGCCAAACGTAGTATATAAGATCAAATGCAATGGAAATGATTCGGATACTTGCCAAAAAGTATATGTTGGTACCAGGGCTGTGGAGTCGGAGTCGGAGTCGGAGTCTTGGAGTCGGAGTCTGAAGATTTGGCTGGAGTCGGAGTCGGAGTCGGAGTCGTAAAAATTTTGCTCGACTCCGACTCCGGCTAAACCAAATTTTTTAAAACACTTCACATGTTTGTAACTAAAAAAGTTTTTACGCAAATTAGTTTCCAATGCGTTATGCATTCGATCAATGTACACCACGATTGGAAATAAAAATCAACTTCCAATTACGGCTATCATTTTATGTTTCCTAGAATGTTAGACTAGCAAATGGGCTGGATCGATCCATTTTAATCCCCATATCAATTTATTTGAAATAATTCGAACAATAATTCGAATCTATTGTTTTTAATTTTATTTTAAGGCTATATACCTACACACATATGACAGAAAAAATTGTCAAAGCTGTTTTTTATAGAAAATTTTGTCACTATTGTATTTATATGGAATGTTTTGTCAAAATTTAATTTCTATAAAAAAATTATTCGAAATATTATTACTATAGAAAATTTTTTTCCTATAGAAAATTAAGTCAACATTTATTTCTATAGAAAATAAAAAATAAAACAAGTATATACAGCAGTATGTTCGTCCGGGCCAAATCATAAATACCCACCACCATGAATCAAATATACTAATTTCCTTAGAAAATTTCATGGGGGTTTGATGACAGATCAGTTTAACCAGTTCGCATCCCGAAAATAAATGCAAAGATTTTACCTATCAGATTCCGGATTTATAAGAACTATTTTTGTTTGAGTTTTAAAGGAATCATAAACATATCCTGTAAATGTGCAAGAAAATTAAGAAAAAATACCTTGATTTGAAATCTAAAGTCTATAGTACACCAACTGTTTTATGATTACGAGAAGTAATATCTGGCAAATTTACATTTATGGTAAATGCACCTTCTGTACCCTCAATATCTGAAATCGGTCTATATGGAGGCCTTACCAGCGTTGCAACAACGAATTTTTATTTTGGACCAAATTTTTCCAAAATTCGTACCAGGGGACCAGTTTTCTAATTTAAATTAAAATAATTTAAAAGTTACAATTTTTCTAAAATTTTTCTTCGAAAGAAAATTTTTTCAAAATTTTATTTCTATATAAAATGTTGACCTCATTCTATTTCTATCGAAAATTTTGTCCATGTTTTATTTCTATAGAAAATTTCGTCCAAATTTTATTTCAATAGATTTCATTTTAGCCAATTTTCAATTTAGCCAAAATTTAATTTCTATAGAAAATGTAGCCAAAGTTTAATTCTATTGAAAATTTAGCCAAAATTTTATTTCTGTAAAAAATTTAGCCAAAATTTTATTTCTATTACATAT
Organism: Haematobia irritans; assembly: GCF_050003625.1. Lineage (NCBI taxonomy): Eukaryota > Metazoa > Arthropoda > Insecta > Diptera > Muscidae > Haematobia > Haematobia irritans. The sequence continues at coordinate 122,491,798 of NC_134401.1, forward strand.
TTAGCAGAAATTTTTACACAATTTTTGCATAATATTGTATCCCAAAATTTTTTAAGAAGCTTATTTCTATACAAAATTTTGTTAAAATTTTATTTCTATGAAAAATTTGTTAAAATTTTATTTCTATGAAAATTTTGTTAAAATTTTATTTCTATAGAAATTTTTGTCCAAATGTTATTTCTGCAGAAAAATTCCATTTGGTCTGACCATCGGACCAACTTCAATAACTTTTTGGGTCTATTTTGGTCAATCGGACTAATGGGGCTACGCCAAAAACATGGAAGGATACGTACAGTATTCAGCACATCTATTGTAGTTCTAGAATATAGACCCCAAAACGGAGGGCCGGTTTATAAGGGGACTATATCAAAAACTGGACCGATACACAATATATTCGGCACACCTCTTAATGGTCCTAGAATACCTCCAGATTTCAAATTTCAGGCAAATTGGATAAAAACTACGGATTGTAGAAGTCCAAGAAGTAAACTCGTAACATCGGTCTAAGGGGGCTATATCAAAACTTCGTCCGATAGTGACCATCTTCGGCACGCCTTGTAATGGTCCTATAATACCTCTAGATTTCCAACTTCAGACAAATTGGATAAAAACTACGGATTCTAGAAGCTCAAGAAATAAAATCGGGAGTTCTGTCTATATGGGAGCTATATTAAAACATGGTCCGATAATCACCATTTTCAGCACTCCTCCTTATAGCCCTAGAATACCTCTAGGTTTCCAATTTCTGGCAAATTGGATAAAAACTACGGTTTTTATAAGCCCAAGACCCCAAATCGGGCGATCGGTTGATATGGGAGCTATATCAAAACCTGGACCGATCTAGCTCATCTTCGACATGACAAACTTATTATACCCCTGTCACCATTCTATGGTGGTGGGTATAAAAATATTTTTATGTAGAAAATTTTGTCAAAAATTTATTTCTATAGAAAATTTAGCCAAAATTTTGCTTCTATAGAAAATTGTGCAAAATTTTATTTACACAAAAAATTTTCCAAAATTTCTATTAATAATTTTTTCAAATTTTTTTCCATAGAAAATTGTGCCAAAATTTTGTTACTATAGATTTTTTTTATACAAAATTTATACAACATTTTATGTCGATAGAAAATTTAGTCAACATTTTATTTTTATAGAAAATGTAGTCTAAATTTTCTTTCTATAGAAAATTTTGCAGCATTTTATTTCTTTAGAAAATTTTGCAAAATTTTATTTACTACACAAAAAATTTTCCAAAAATTTCTATTGATATTTTTTTCAAAATTTTATTTCTATAGAAAATTTTGTCAAAATTTGTTTACTATAGTCTTTTTATAGAAAATTTGGTAAAAATTTATTTATATAGAAAATTTTCTCAAACATTTATTTATATAGAGAATTTAGTTCAAATTTTGTTTCTATAGAAAATTTTGCAAACTTTTATTTACTACACAACAATTTTTCCAAAATTTCTATTTATATTTTTTTTCAAAATTTTATTTCTATAAAACAATTTGTCAAAATTTTATTTATGTAGCAAATTTTCTCAAATTTTTTTCTTACTGATACTCACTGCTAAGTCGAAAACTGGTAAAAGTGACTCAAATTTTGCTATATAAAAAATTATGAATGTTTCCCAAATATTGCACGAGATTTTGTAGAAGTCTGATTTCAGATTTTATCAAAATGTTGATCTAAATACAAAGTTGTGCAGAGTATGTTACAATCGGCCCGCCCGACTTTAGACTTTCTTTGCATTTTTATTTTTTACTATAATTGTGTTACGTCCCATAACGTTAGATTTAAATTTTAGGTACAGAGATTTTCTAGAAGTATATACAATTTTGTCTAAATCGATTCAGATTCAAATTCATGCATATGGGAATATAACCCTTTATAATAATTTTCGTCCACAAATACATATACTGTCGGTATCTTCTCATATTATGATGGGTATTTATATCATTATTTTATTTATTAAACTAAATTTGAAATAAAGAGTTTAATTGGTATAAATGCGAAATTAAGACCTTTCTTGCACACATAAATAAATACGATACTTTATATCGATCCATATATATACCCCATATATATCCCCTCAATAGAACTACAAATTAGTGGTACTAAAATGAGATTTAGTTATATTACCCGGAGTCGACTCCGGAGTCGGAGTCGGAGTCGAGCTGATGAAAAATGCTGGAGTCGGAGTCGGAGTCGGAGTCGAGCAAAATTGGCTCGACTCCACAGCCCTGGTTGGTACAACGAAACCCAAATTGAAAACTAGACTCTCAAGGCATAAATCTGATCAGAAAGCCACTGATAAGCCCTTGGAGCAAAAGACGGCACTTGCAGCACATTGCACTTTAACAGGGCACAATCCAAACCTTAAGGACGTAGATATTTTGACGCAAGAAAACAATTATAAAAGGAGATTTACAATGGAGATGCTACATATTATAAATGTACCTGCAGAAAGACGGATGAATTTTAAGACTGATACGGACCATTGTGCACATATTTATAGAAATATTGTACAAAAGTATAGAAAGACGAATTAGCTTTTAGTTGTAAATATTCTCTCTTCTGAACAAGTTAACTGTTTTTTCAATTTAAATGTAATTATCCGTGTTTTTCAAGTATTGATATATATATTTTGTAAATTAATGTGTTAAATGTTTTTTTCTTTTTGTTTAAAGTAATTTCCCTGAAGACGAGCATCGGAGATGTCTCGAAATATTGGATATTTTCAAATAAAAATTTCAACTCAATAAAACAACAACATCTGTTTTTATTTACATGGCTTCAAACCAAACTAAACAAATATAATTAACAGTTTAAAGGTCAACTATCAAACAACAACATTCATAATTATTCTAAAATTAAAAAAAAATAATAATAATACGAATACGAAACTGTGTTTGTATAAAAGGAGACTTTTTCTTCAGGTAGAACAAAGATAGATATTGATTTAGTGTTTCCATTGTGTAATTGAATCTCAACTTGTTTTGATATAGCTATAATGGAAACCTTGGGGTCCCATTTCGTTTACCCTAAATGTGAGGAAAAAATGGACCTAGTGGATGAACATTTTAATATAGTCCCAATGGTTAAGTCAGGTACAGTGGCTGCCCGATATTTCAGGCTCAATTAGACTATTCAGTCCATTGTGATGATACACAGTGGTGAATTTCTCTTACATCACTGGTGTTGCCCGATTCTATGTTTGGTTCAATGACATGACATATTGCCTTATACAGTTCCTCCGAGATATAGTCGCTGGACCGATATAGGCAAATATTTTCATGGTTGTTAGAGAGCTTATACTAATATTACGTACCAAATTTCAAACCGATCGGATGATATTTTCTCTTCCAAGAGGGTCCGTAAGGTAAATATGGGGATCGGTTTATGTGGGGGCTATATATAATTATGTATCGATATGGACCAATTTTTACATGGTGTGAGAGGGCATATTCTATCATAACGTACCAAATTTCAACTTGATCGGATGAAATTTTGTCTTCCAAGAGGCCTAAAAGACATAAACTGGGGATCGGTATTTGTGGGGGCTATACCTAACAGTAGTCCGATATGGCCCTTGCGAAATTCAACCTGACCTACTTCAACAATAACTGCTTATTTCAATTTTCACTTCGACAGCTTGTTTCGTGCGGGAGTTTGCGTCCGCAGATAGACTGATGAACAGTCGAATGAATGGCCAGACGGACGGACGGAAAGACATCGCAAGATCGATTCAGAATTTCACCGCGACTCAGAGCCATTATTTCGATATAAAAAATTTAATGGTTACCACGGCCAGGACTCAACATTGATGGTACAGTCGAATACCCACGAAGGAAGTTTTTGCAGTGTATTTGGTTAGGCAACAGGGTGTGGTACATTATGAATTACTGCAACTGAGTGAAACAATCATAGGAGCTTCCTATAGAACCTTTGTTGATGAGTTTGAGTTTAGAATTGCATAATAAACGGCCACAATATTTGGGAAGGAACGCGAAGATAACTTTGCAGCTCGGCCACAAAATCCTTAAAAACTTATTTGAAAACATTCAAAGTCGTAGAGTATATCCCAGATATTGCTCAATCTGATTACCACTTGTTCCGATCGATGACGCATGACCTGGCTGATCAGCATTTTCGCTCTCATGAGAAAGCCAAAAAATTGGGCCGAGTGAGAAGACGAGTCGTTTCTTCGTCGCGGTATCAGTATATTGCGATGGACTATACATCAATTGATCAGTGTGTTACAACCTTTTTATACCCTAAACCACATAGTGGTCAGGGTATAATAAGTTTGATCGACCAAAAAATGTGCCTACCAGAAATATTGATTGTAGACCCCATAACCTCCTGAGTCGATCTAGGGCTTGGTGTCCGTCCGTCCGTCTGTCCATGTATTTGTTGTCCACAGGATTCCGGTCGCAATTATTAACCGATTTGGATGACATTTGGTATAGGGTGTTTTTGGGCACAAGGACGAACGCTATTGAATTTGGAAGAAATCGGATCAAATTTAGATATAGCTCCCATATATATGTATCGTCCGATTTCGACAAATGGAGTCACGTTGCGCTTTTTTACAAACAGGTCGTCATCAAATTTGGCACATAGTAAACTTTTTCATCACCCTTTAAGTCTGCAAAATTTCGTCGAAATCGGTTCAGATTTAGATATAGCTCCCATATATATGTATCGCCCGATTTTCCAAAATTTGGCCAAAAAACCTTATTTGTTAAGCGATCTTACTTAAACGTGGCTTACTTTAATCTTTTATGGTACTGACAATATGTGCTAAAAATAATCGAAATCGGTTCAGATTTTGATATAGCTCCCATATATTTGTTTCGCCCGATTTGGTCAAATTTGGCCGTAAAACCCTTATTTATCAACCGATCGTACTCAAAGTTGGCTAAATGTAATCTTCTATAGCTCTAACTGTATGTGCGAAATTTCATCGAAATCGGTTCAGATTTAGATATAGCTCCCATATATGTATCGCCCGATTTTGCCGAATTTACCCCTAATAACCTTATTTTCGACCATAGGGGCCTCATTTATTAATTGATCGTACTCAAATTTTACACAAAGTTACCTTCTGTGGTATCAATCATACCTGCAAAATATTATACAATTGGTTCAGATTTAGATATAGGTCCCATATATATGCATCGCTGGATTTTGTCATATTTGGTCATAATACTCTTATTTATTAACCTATGTTATTCAAATTTCAAATTTTGATGTACTAGCTGATCGTATTTAGACTTACATGTAGCTCTTACATAAATCTATTGCCCTATTTGCAGAAATTTGGATTTATTACCCACAACTAATTGACCGATTTCCTCTTTTTTAATAGTGGACTCAATATTAGTGGCATAGTAACTCTTTTGGTGCAAAATAAACTATAGCTCCTAATATTAGACATTTCTGCTCAGATAGTGACAAGACATCCAGAAACATGTACCCCCCTTTATGTTCTCCAAAACCTATACCAATGATACTCCAAAACCTATACCAATGATACCCCACAAATGCTTACGTCTACTAATTCAGTAGGGGTGGTTTAGGGTATGATATAGTCGGCCCCGCCCGACTTTCTACTTTACTCACTTGTTTCAGAATACATTTTAATTAATTTAATTTTTCAGAATAAAAATCTCGCACTGTTTATTTGAGTTCCCAATCACAGTTGCCACTCGTGCTAAAACTAATCTTCCAAAATTTAAAGAAAATTTTACCAAAAATCTACAAAATTTAAACGTTTTTATTTTGAAGTTTTTGATCACATTTTTTTTTTTGGTTAGTATGAAAAATTTTTTTCTTTGAAAAACATGTTTTATTATTTCCTTCTAGAGTTTATTTCAGTACTTGCAATATTATATATTTTGATCTCTCCTATAAGCGACTTTTTTTTTTTTGTGTACAAATATCCATTGAATTGTAAATGTGTCGAATTTTAAACGTTATACCGATTTTAGTTTGCACTAACAAGGGAAAGTTTGTATTTCTACAAAAAGGAAGAACTTACTCACGTGGATTTTGGAAGATATTGAATTTATTGAATATTTTGAAAAAAAAATGTATTTCTATAGAAAATGTTGTCAAAATTGTATTTCTATAGAAACTTTTATAGAAATTTTTATTTCTATTTTTTAACTTGTACAGAAAATTTTGTCGAAACATGTACTTCTATAGAAATTTTTGTGAAAATATAACTTCTATAGAGATAGAAAATTTTGGCATAATTTTTACTTGTACAGAAAATTTTCTCAAAATTTTATTTCTTTAGAAATTTTCTAAAAATTTTATTTCTATAGAATTTTTTTCTGAAAATTTTATTTCTATTTAAGTACCTGTTAGTTGGAGAGGAAATATTGGGAAATCTACTACAACTTCGAAAATTCTACCAATCTACTAAACAATAAAAAAACTACGAGTTTTTGTAGAATCCTACTAACTGCGGTAACCGTGCTTCCAATACGAAAAGACTTTTTGACTACCACAAATCACAAATGTTCCTCCGAAAGCTTTTGATACTGCCCTAATTTCTTCGTATTTATTAAGAAACCCATTAACCTTTTCAATATCAAATTCTCAGGAAAAGTGTATTAATAATATACGTCTGATACCGTATTGAAAACACAATTTAAAATGTATATTTTAATTACAATTTTTGTGATAATTTACTGACTTTAAAAATGAACAATGGTACCCTGGAATAAAGGAACAAAATCATCATTGACAATGGCATAATAGAAAGGATGATCAACTGTAAAAAAATGGGGGAGAGAACGAGATGTGGCAACAATTCCTGAAATAAAAAAAGTGAAAATTGACGATATTACGTTTATTACTCAAATTTATTCCAGCAATACCTGTAACTCCGGTAGCTTCAGTGCCCACTTCATTGACTGATATAAATGTCTTGTGGATGGCACTTGTTATATATAGAGGTTCTGATTCCTTTATAGCTTTACTGAAATCGGCACGGTTGAACATTTCCTTCATACCCATCTGAAAACAGAAATATCTAGAGATCAATATAAAAGGAAATCTTTGAACATACCTTCGTCAGAGTATCCTTCAATTCAATTTCAAATTCAACTTGGAATTTTGGCATAGTTATTTCAACTTTTTTCGTTTTAAAAAGAGATTTTAGTGACTGCAAAGAAAAGTTCTGGAGCTTGTCATTCATGCTATTTAAGCCAGTCCGTGAATCGGGTAATATAATAATCATCGAAAGATCGGAATTCTTATAGCGCATTCGTACTGCATGACTCTCTATGTCAGTTATGGCGGCATGCTCAAAGGCACCCTCGGTTGTCATGGTGGGTACCTTAACATTCTTGCTTTCATCCAAAAAGAATTCTCTATCCTCAGTATAGTCCTGAGGGAAAGGTATTTCCCATACACCTTTAAAATATATGGCACTAACCAAAACTAGGCGAGTGTCAGCTCCCAATGCGGATGGCTTAATAAAGTTATTAATTTTATTATTAGTCTTCGTTTCAACCCAAGTATTAATTGTCTTTGCTGCATCATTGGCATGTTCGAAATCAACTTTTTCGGGTGTAGAGAAAAACTTATCTGTTAAGATTTTGCTGAAGCTATCCTGCAATTCATTGTGTTCCATAATATAGACCTTATTGGCCACTTTCAGTAATGTCCCAGTTTCATATTTAGCCAAAAGGTGATTATAGTTATTAGCTATATTTTCAGGAGTTTGGCCAGTGAAACTTAAGCCTTTATCCATTTCTTTGGCTGTATCACCTGCTGCACCCATACGCATCATTGCCAAACAACTTTGTATAGAAAATGGTGAGTAAACGATGTTCTCAGTGCTATAGGAATTGTATAATTCGTGGAATAGATTTTGACTGAATGTACCCAAACCGATATGGAATTCAGCTTCATTCGCAGCACAAGCAAAAGTGGCAAGCAGCAGGACTATCATACCTGCCATTAGAGTGGTTTTATCTGTAAAAAATATTATTGTAATAGCTTTGAATTAGGAGAGCAGCGATAAGTCGGAAAATACATCTATTTAAATATGGCCATGGTTTTTTGGTATCCTAACAAAAACAAGAACCTTCGAACAAATCGGGAGCCCAAAAGGCACTTCGTAACTATCCTACGGGAAATTGGTGCAAATTGCCACTGGCGGACCTATCACAGGACTGGTACCTGTGATCCAATTTGTCGCAGTTTTCAAATAGTCATAAATTAATGATTTCCATACTCGCTTGATATCAAAATCTTATTGGATCTACACATTTAGTGAAGTAGAATTACCAGAATAACCTATTGTTCAACATATTTCAAAAGTTTTTAATTTCTGTGCGTTTCGGATAATCAAAATGAAACAGATTACTAAGAGTTTGTCCGAGACTGCTTCATAAGGACCTGTCTATGGAGTGATACTACTAAAATGTCCCAGGACGTATCCTCAGACGTGTCCTAATGTGTAAATTTACCCCGTCAATGACAAACCCATGTTAAAGTGACCGGTCCCTTCCATACGTCTTTACCAGAACTTGGACTGGTCCATGCACTCCAGGGACTAGTCCTGTAACGATCCTGTGGTTGATCCATTTCCCGTAGGTTAATTATAATTAATTATATGGTATTTTATCGAATTCAACCGAATGCGTACACAGAGTGGCTATTATGTATTGAAACCAACTTCAGGTGGCTCTCAGATTTATTCCTGTGACATTTAGTTTTATTATTTACAAGCTTAGAAATGCATTTTGATTTATTGCTTTCTGAAATAAAGTTCTTTGTGACGGACTGTGGGATATTATTATATTTGGCTGCACTAATAGAAAAAATTACGTTCCAAAATCGTGAACCGATGGTAACAAAATGATACGGAAACGTTCACATTTTTCTGTGGCAATGAAAAATCTTAAAATCTTCTTATGGCATTGTGCTAAGGTGGCTGTTAACGCATATGGAACAGACAATCCAGGTTCGAATCACGGTACCGGATTTTTTGATTACAAATTTGTAACCATTACGTATTTAGATCATTAACGGTAGTTGTTGTTTTGTCAGCGAGAGGTGTCATTTTATCAATGCCATAGTGACACATCACATCTTTGACATCATATTTGTGCTGATTCTCTTCCATGAACGGATCGTTTTGAAATGAGCAAGCCATTCATGCCGTTTTTCTGTGGGTGTGGTAAGCTAAAAGTAGTGATGGTTAGAGTCTACCAACATTTAAATCGCTTTTTATCGCTTCCAAAAAATGGACGAAAAAATGGTAACAACATCAGAAATTATCCGAAAATGAAAGCTAGATTTAATCGAAGTTTACGCCGCTGTGGTAGAAAACTTGCTCGTGACCTGAATATATTGCGCGAACGGATGTAACACATAACGGAGTAAAGCCATTGAATTTCCAAAAAGTGCAAAAGCTCACTGATCCACAAAAAAGTTAGACTGGAAAGAGTTAAGGAATTGCTTTGTTTGTACCATAGTAGGCAGTTACTGTGGGCCTCTGTAACGGTCGATGGTCACTTCCCCGTTCGTATTCATTGACTGTGGAGTCATAAATAGGGAAAGTGTACTGAGCACAGTATTAAAGCCCTGAACAGACAAACATTTCGGCCGCAGACCATAGACATTCTATCAGGACTCAGCAACATCCTCGCATTATTTCTACAGCACAATGTTCACCAAAATCTACGGGTTTCAAGCGCTTAGGGAATTTTGGAGAGTAAGGATGGTATTAGAAAATACCAAATTGTAGATCATTTCAAGACGACTCTTTACCGGGAATGGGCCAAAAATATCACACTGCTATTTTTTGTTATTTTCTCAGAAATTATGTATATGTTTTCGGAAAGCATGTTATGTTTGGCGAGAAAATAACAAATTTGCGACAAACATGTTACATGGTCACCATCCAAAAATAACATTTTGCTCTTGAAACATGCCTAAAGCCTAAATCTGAGAACTCTTCTTTGAATATGACATACATTTTTAAAACAATAAAATTTAAATTTGTCACAATTTTTTCTTTGGCAATATTAGTTTACTAGGTGAAAACATTAAATCCTGAAGAAACGTCTTAATAAAAATTGTTTTTGTTCCCTGTGTAGCCCACGGGTGCCACTCAAACTAAAAATAATCTACCAAAATTTGGAGATAATTTCACCAAAAAGCTACCAAACAAAAAAAAACTTGTTTTGTAAAATTTTATTTCTATAGAAAGTTTTGACTTTATAGAAAATTTCGTTAAAATTTTATTTCTACAGACAAGTTTCTCAAAATTTTATTTCTGTGGAAAATTTTCTCAAAATTTTATTTCTGTAGAAAATTTTCTCAAAATTCTATTTCGATAGAATATTTTGTCAACATTTAATGTCTATAGCAAATTTTGTTAAAATTTTATTTCTACAGACAATTTTCTCAAAATTTTATTTCTACAGACAATTTTCTCAAAATTTTATTTCTATAGAAAATTTTCTCAAAATTTTATTTCTATAGAAAATTTTGTAAACATTTGATTTCAATAGAACATTTTTTTTATTTATTTATTTTTATAAAAAATTTTGTCTTGAAATTCACATTTTTGATGCTCTCCCAGAACTCAAACACCGCTGATGATAATTGTGTGGCATTATCAGCAGAAGATTTTGTCAACATTTTATTTTTATAGGATATGTTGTCAAAATTTTATTTCTGTAAAAATATTTTGTTAAAATTGTAGCCCACGGATGCCACTCAAACTAAAAATAATCTACCAAACTTTGGAGATAATTTCACCAAAAAAGCTACCAAACAAAAAAATCTTGTTTTGTAAAATTTTATTTGTATAGAAAGTTTTGACTTTATAGAAAATTTTATTAAAATTTTATTTCTACACACAATTTTCTCAAAATTTCATTTCTGTAGAAAATTTTCTCAAAATTTTATTTCTGTACAAAATTTTCTCAAAATTCTATTTCTATAGAAAATTTTCTCACAATTCTATTTCTATAGAATATTTTGTCAACATTTAATGTCTATAGCAAATTTTGTTAAAATTTTATTTCTACAGACAATTTTCTCAAAATTTTATTTCTAAAGAAAATTTTCTCAAAATTTTATTTTTATACAAAATTTTCTCAAAATTTTATTTCAATAGAAAATTTTGTAAACATTTGATTTCAATAGAAAATTTTGTAAACATTTGATTTCAATAGAACATTTTTTTATTTATTTTTATAAAAAATTTTGTCTTTAAATTCACATTTTTCGATGCTCCCCCAGAACTCAAACACCGCTGATGGTAATTGTGTGGCCGTTATCAGTAGAAAATTTTGTCAACATTTTATTTTTATAGGATATGTTGTCAAAATTTTATTTCTGTAAAAATATTTTGTAAAAATTTTATTTCTGTAGAAAATTTTGTCAAAAATTTATTTCTATAGAAAATTATTTCTTTATAAATTTTTAAAGTAACTCTTCGCTGCAGAGAAATATTTCTACCAAAACATCAAGAATTCCACCAATTTACCAAACAGTAAAAAATCGACCATTTTTGGTAAAATTTTATCAACTGTGACAATCGTGGTGTAGCCGCATTTGAGTCTTATTTTCAAATCTATGGAGATGTTAGGTTAGGTTAGATATAGTAGCAGCCCGTTATTTCAGACTCTATTATTACTGAGTGCTGCTTGATTCCATGTTCAGTTCAATGACAAATGACCTCCTTTAAAAAAAAACAAGTCCGAACAGCTTCTCACATTATGGTGAAACCACTTATAGTAGTCACACACATTAGACAGTCACTAAACCTTCTCGTTTTGATTGCTGATAAACATACCATTTGACATTCGAACAAGTAATTACAGAGCAATTCTGATTAATACACTCGGGAATGTCAACAGCATCGCTTAGAGAGGATAAACAACACCGAAAAACTTTTCGCTTTTCGGTCGAAATGCACTCTTGTATGTAAGGCGGGCGCGATAATATTTGCTCCATGGTTACAGTTATATAAGATTGGAGTGAGCGAAACCCTGAGTGGTTCTCATTTGTTCTGCTAAGACCGGTATTAGGTTAAGGTTTTGAGCTGAAATCACTTTAATTTCACGTTGAGAACAAACTTAATGAAAACAAAATTGAAGAAATCTAGATGAAAAAGAAAGAATGCATCAATACATTCGATTATACTTTCTAAATCGTTCTATTTCCATAAAGTTACCGTGAATATTGCAATCAGAAAACAGAACATAGTACCGTCCTTTATACATTAAAAATGTGCTTATTATGTTCCATATTGTGAATATAGACGTACGTCTTTACTTGAGGCATATTTAAGTTTAACACCTACGTCCAGTTAAGAAACAGGTTTCCCATATTTATCGTAATCTCATATACATAAATACATCCGTCTGGGAAAACTGCTTAATTAATATTTGATTTTATGTTGTACTGATATGGAAAATAAAAAGCCAATCAATCAATATCTTAGTTGGATTATTGTATATGTTGACAAAATTATTTATATATAATATTCATCAACTTACCACTATATCCCATTGTAATGCGTAAATTTTCACTATTTTGTTAATCTTAAACTTTAAAGAAACTCTCTATGGAATCACACGTGTTTAAGCAAGAGATTGTATTCACATACTAATCCAATTAACACAAAAAATATGACTAAAAATTTATTTTGTTATCAATTATTGCTTAGTAAACAAAAAAACATCTTAAAGCAGTTTGAACATGATGAATTTAATGAGTGTGGGTAGCTTAAATGAACGTCAACGTCATTGCGATATGAGAGCAGTAGGTCAATTTTAGATTTAGTTGCAGCTCAATCACAGATTCAGTATTTATACGTAGATCTGTTGCTGCCAATATTACCAAAAGTTGTTTGTACCCAGTAGTATAATAATAATCCATTGCCGCAAAAGAGCTATGGCTATCTGCCATCTGATAAGCCTGGTAATTCCTACTTCCTTATTCTGAAAAGAAACAAATAATTCAATTATATCAAAAATAGGTATATACGTCCTTAAGTTCGGTCTTTTAGAAAAAAAGAACAGATTAAAAAAGTACCTATATAAGCCAATTCAGTTCTTGATCGGTTTATGTAGAGTGGTTTATAAATAATTACAAACAGATTTGAACCAATTTTCGCATGGTAATTAGAGAGAAACATTTCAGTCGAATCGGATGAAATTTTATCCATCAGAAGTAAAATTTTGGAGGTCGGTATATAAGAAGGCTATATATAATTATGAACTGATGACCAATTTTTGAATGAAACAATAGCCTATAAGCATATGGTGACGAAATGTAAAAGTTATTATGTGGGATCGGGAGTAATTCACAAAGAAATAAAGAAATATCCAGGCTTTTCGTTAATCCCTCGCACCACTGGGTACAGTCATGGTCACAACAAGATTGATGTGTATATGTATATGTAACGCTCATGCAGTACACAGAAAAGCGTTCTCTGAGAAAAAAATCAACTACCTCATGGAGAAATTAACCCACAAGTTGTTAGACGTCAATTATTTTTTTATATTTATCTCTTAATTAAAAATGAAATAGAAAAAAATAAATTTCTATATATAAGAAATATAAAAGAAACTGTAAACCTACTTATTCTATATATACACGCAAAAAAATAATTACTTCCTTCCAAACAAAAAATATCGTTTCTCATTTGTTTTTCGCTGTAAGAAAGTTTACTTGGAAGAAAAGTACATATTTTTTTTTTTAACAGAAACAGAAAACATTTATTTCGGTTCCGTGGAGCAATGTTAGTACGTCCGGCTTGCATACCAAGGATCGTGCGTTTGATACCTGCTTCGACCGAACACAAAAAAGTTTTTTTCCAAACGTTTTTTTTTTCTTTGCGTGTATATATTCCTTCGTTAAACTGGCAATACACATAGAAAAAGGTCATTTGTAAAAGTGGTGATGAAATTAACTTTTTGCCTTGGAGCTACACAACTTTTTCTCTGGAAATACAATTTCACCCAAAAGATAGTGGCATTTCAAAGTTATTTCTAATTCATAAAATTGTGAGGAATACAGGACCCAAAAGTTAAGACAGTGTCATTCATATTCCGAAATCAATTTCGAGAATGTTGGACCATTTTTTCTAATCGAATTCGCCATTATATTTGTTTAAAAAAAAATTATATTTATTTTCATACCCTCCACCGTAGGATGGGGGTATATTAACTTTGTCATTCCGTTTGTAACACATCGAAATATTGCTCTAAGACCCCATAAAGTATATATATTCTGGGTCGTGGTGAACTTCTGAGTCGATCCGTCCACCTGTTGAAATCACGCTAACTTCCGAACGAAAAAAGCTATCGACTTGAAACTTGGCACAAGTAGTTTTTATTGATGTAGGTCGGATTGTATTGCAAATGGGCTATATCGGTCCACTTTTACGTATAGCACCCATATAAATGGACCCCCAAATTTGGCTTGCAAACCCTCTAAGAGAAGCAAATTTCATCCGATCCGGCTGAAATTTAGTACATGGTTTTAGTATATAGTCTCTAACACCCACGCAAAAATTGGTCCAGATCGGTTCATAATTATATATATCCCCCATATAAATCGATCCCCAGATTTGGGTTGCGCAGCCTCTAAGAGAATAAAATTTCATCCGATCCGGTTGAAATTTGGTACATGATGTTAGTCTCTAACAACTATGCACAAATTGGTCCACATCGGTCAATAATTATATGTAGCCCCCCTATTAAACCGATCCCCCGATTTGGCTTGCGGAGCCTCTAAGAGAAGCAAATTTCATCCGATCCGGCTGAAATTTGGTACATGGTCTTAGTATATGGCCTCTAATGACCATGCAAAAAGTGGTCCACATCAGTCCATAATTATATATAACCCCATATAAACCGATCCCCAGATTTGACCTCCGGTGCCTTTTGGAGAAGCAAAATTCATCCGATCTGGTTGAAATTTGGTACGTGGTGGTAGTATATGATATTCAACAACCATGCCAAAAGTGGTCCATATTAGTCCATAATCATATATAGCCCCCATATAAACCGATACCGAGATTTGGTTTTGGAGCCTCTTAGAGGGGCAAATTTCATCCGAGTCAGTTGAAATTTGGTACATTGTGCTAGTATATGGCCGTTAACAACCATGCCTAACTAGGTCCATATCGGTCTATAGTTATATATAGCCATCAGATAAATCGATCCCCAATCACACAAAAATTGGTCCATATCAAGTTCATAATTGTATATAGCCCCCATATAAACGAGCCCCATATATCAATTCTGGCCTACGTACCGTGCAAAAGTCCATATCGATTCGTAATTATTTGTAGACTTACCTATACATACTTTTTTTGTCTAATATATACCACGTATGGACTAACTCACAATTTAGAAAACGATTTAATATACCAAAACCCAAGTAATTCGATTATGGATGACAGTCTTTCGTAGAAGTTTCTACGCAATCCATGGTGGAGGGTACATAAGATTTGGCCTGGCGGAACTTACGCCCATATATATTTATTTTTTAAATGAAAAACTTAATTTTCTTAATGAAACAATGTTAAATTTTAGACAACAACAAAAAAATCAAATTTTCCCTTTAATGGAAATTTATTTCGTGCACTTAATTTCTTTTTATTTGCATTTTAATTCTATGTCAATACTTGTTTAAAATTGTATAATTAATTTTCCCTAGCCCAACGAATTTTTCTTAATTCCATGTATATATGTCTCAAAAAAGTTATGAACTAAATGCCAGTAAAATTTCAATGACATATAAATCAAATCACTAAATTAAAACTGCAGTAATATAATATGCAGACGATTACATTTTTATCAATTTTTGTAAAATTATGAATGGAAAGGATCCAATATATTGATTGTGAAACATTGAAGCAGAATTTTTAATACTCATCTCAATAGAATACAATTTGCAAAATTGCAAAATAATATTTTTAGACGGTGAAGATGGAACATTTTTTTCGTAAAAATATTGTTTTCTCGGCAAACATATACATGGTTGCCGGAATCAGATACATAATTTTCGAGAAGATAACATGGTTCCAACAAAAATGTTCAATGTTCACCATCAAAAAATAACATTTTGATCTTCAAACATGTTTGGGGTGATCATATTCCTTCTCTGGATGCATGCATGAGTGGTTATTTTATTTGAGATACTATAGCAAACGTCTCACGCATTTGTGACAGGTGTCCAAGTTTGAGTACACGTCTAAACTTCCATTATTGTACCATCCTCCATAGGATGGGGTGGGTATATTAACAATTTCATTCTGTTTGTAACATACCGAAATATTGGTCTCAGAGCCCATAATGTATATATTTATTCAGAGTCGAGGTAAAATTCTGAATCGACCTAGCGATGTAAGTCTGATGAAATCACCCCAAATTCCGAACTTAACAAGCTATAGACTTGGCACAAGTAGTTACTATTGATGTAGGTCAAAAGGTATTACCAATGAGCCATATCGGACCACTTGCTGGAGGTGCAAACTTTATCCGATTCTGTTAAAATTTGGTACTTACTGTAAGTATATGCATCGTTCAAATCCTGGAAAAATGGGTCCATATTGGTTCATAATTCTCATTCTCTTTTTGCGATATATTAATAAAGCATTTCACGTAGAAATAAATATTCGTTTAAAAATCCAAATTATAATAAATTCTTCCCAGTACAAAATGTGTTCTTAATTCCAAAAAACTTTAAACCATAGATACAAGAGAAGCAAATTTACAAAATTCATTTCCTAAATTTATTAATAAAAGTTTTTGTGAAGCAAAGATTATAAGCTATATTTTAATAAAAATTGTATTATTTTAAAACAGTTTTTCCTGAAATTTAGGTTGCGTAATCTTGATGGATAAAGCCTGGCTGTTGTTTCTCTTTGTTACTTATTCCAAATGACTAGCACTTATTTTCAAGAATATCCATGTATGTTTTTTTTAATCATATATATATTAGTCAATTTATTTTGATAAAAACTTTTGTAAATGCTTCGCTATAATCAATATTCTACCAAAGGTACTTCCAAAATAATGCAGTTGCTATGACAATATAACTTGATGCACTAGCGCCAATTGCTGCCCCTGTATTGGGCTTGTGAGTAACTGGTGGCTGTGGCGGGGGCTTGGTTGGTTGATGAGTGGGAGACTCCGTAGTTTGTTCATCTGAATCCTCGAGGAATGGGATGAGACTATTACAACCTGGCATTATGCTGGGATTACAAAAATAGCAACCATCTGATGTTAGACAAGTTTTTTGTTCTTCTAGTGTTGTGGCACATCCCCGCTTAATTCGATCACCTTTCTTCAAGGCATAACACAAGATATTGGGTACACGATTAAGATTGCATCGTGTGGGATCTTTATATATTATATCATCCTGAATTGTGCAGGTAGGGTCCTAGACAATTCAAACGATGGGAGTTGATTTAAATGAAATAACTGATATCTAATAAAAATTTCAAAAAAACCCTAATGCTTACCGTCTTAGAATCACACTGTACACAAAAAAAGGCACTTGGAATCCATTCATTGCAATCATCGTCATTACATTTGTGACATTGATTCAATATATCCACGTCACTACCTTGACATTTCATGCGAAGATTTTCCGGAATTGTATTCAAACACCCTTTAGCTAGGATTGATTCTAGAAAGTATCAAAACATAAATAAAAAACAATAATTCATTAAATATATTTGCCTAATATACCTCCATCGAAGACTGTAGCACAAACTTGTTGACCATTGTTACAGATCTCTTTGCGTTCATGTCCTATTTGATTACAATCATCACCCTCACATACATTGCATGACCGTTCTGCAGCATTCGAATCGATTTGGAAAACTAAGAGCAGGGCCAATAGCAGGAACTTTGTAGCTCCACAGATATTATCACAGTGAGAAGGCAACAGCATTTTCAGATTTCCTAAATAAGATTGACCACATTAGCCATCATGCTAATATCTTATAAAGAGTTGAAGTGGAATGTATTACATGTCCCTATCACATTCAACAAGTACTACTTATCGATGACGATATTGCCGTAATATTTATCAATGTTTGCATTTGTCTTAAGTGTCAATCTATGCAGACTAAAGGGGAAATTAGGGATGTCGGAATAAAATTCAAATAACCTACTAGGAATCCTATAGAACAAAAAGGTTTTAAGAAGGGATAAACCCCTAACAAAATAGGCAACGAAAATTTCGATAAGCGTTTTTTTTTCTTCATTTTATTTCATGAAACTTGTTTGATTTTAGTTGAGTTTTGCACAAAGTGAAAAAATTTTAATTTACATAATTTGTTTTTAACTTTGTATAGCTCTATATGCAATTAACCAATTTTTAACTCCAATTTTTCTTCAAAATATGATTTTTTTTTGTTATTGTTGGTTCTTCTTCAATAGTTTTTGTTCCGAATTCAGCTTAAAACCATGCGTTGACTAAACTACAAGAGTAGCTTAACCAACGAAAAGTATGTTTGTCATTTGGATAATTCACTAACCCAATGTGAATATTAATACTCGAACCTCCCGAAAACACAATGTTTATTGATAATAGAATTATTTGCTGGATTTGTTTTGAAATTTTTTTTACAGAGCACAAAAAGTGAAACTGTTTAGTAAATTTTATTCACACAGAAAAAAAAGTAAACTGCATTATAGGGAATTAACTATCTTGTGCGAAAATTGAACTAAATTGTATTCCAAATTTTGAAATTCATTAAATTAATGAAAATTTTCCAAAATTTTTTGATTTTTAATTACCATTTACGAAATTCCTCTTCCTCCAAAAGAAAAATGAACTAAAAATAAAGAAAAAATCTTAGACGCCAGATCATTCCCATTTTAACCACGCTGTAGTTCATTCTTACTATTTTTGAGAAGTGTACGAAAAATGTCTTCTGTTTTACTTAGAATTTAACTAATTTGTACGTCACTGGAATTTTACTGCTATTTAGTCTATAAAATTTTTGAGACATACTTGGAATAAAGGAGGAATCGTTGGGCTTCGGGAAAATTTCTTACAAAAATTTAAAAATAAACTAAAACAAAACAAGTATATATGGCCGTAAGTTCGGCCAGGCCGAATCTTATGTACCCTCCACCATGGATTGCGTAGAAACTTCTAAGAAAGAATGTCATCCACAATCGAATTACTTGGGTTGTGGTATCTTAAAACTTCTTAACATCGTTTTCTAAATTGTGAGTTAGTCCATACGTGGTATATATTAGACAAAAAAGTTATGTATAGGTAAGTCTACAAATAATTACGAATCGATATGGAATTTTGCACGGTACGTAGAGAGCCAGAATTGAAATATGGGGGTTGCTTATATGGGGGCTATATACAATTATGAACTTGATATGGACCAATTTGTGTGTGATTGGGGATCGATTTATCTGAGGGCTATATATAACTATAGACCGATATGGACCTAGTTAGGCATGGTTGTTAACGGCCATATACTAGCACAATGTACCAAATTTCAACTGACTCAGATGAAATTTGCTCCTCCAAGAGGCTCCAAAAACAAATCTCGGGATCGGTTTATATGGGGGCTATATATGATTATGGACTGATATGGACCACTTTTGGTATGGTTGTTAAATATCATATACTACCACCACGTAGCAAATTTCAACCAGATCGGATGAATTTTGCTTCTCCATAAGGCACCGGAGGTCAAATCTGGGGATCGGTTTATATGGGAGCTATATATAATTATGGACTGATATGAACCAATTCCTACATAGTTATTGGATACAATATACTAACATCACGTACCAAATTTCAACCGAATCGGATGAAATTTGTTCTTCCAAGGGGCTCCGGAGGTCAAATCTGGGGATCGGTTTATATGGGGCCTATATATAATTATGGACCGATTTCGACCAATTTTTGCATGGGTGTTTAAAGCCATATACTAACACCACGTACCAAATTTGAACTGAATCAGATGAATTTTGGTCTTCCAGGAGGCTCCGGAGGTCAAATCTGGCGATCGGTTTATATGGCGGCTATATATAATTATGGACCTACGTTGACCAATTTTTGCATGGTCATTGGAGACTATATACTTTCACCATGTACCTAATTTCAACCGGATCGGATGAAATTTGCTTCTCTTAGAGGCTCCCCAAGCCAAATCTGGGGATCGGTTTATATGGGGGCTATATATAATTATGGACCGATGTGAACCAATTTTTGCACGGTTGTTAGAGACCATATACCAACACCATGTACCAAATTTCAGCCGGATCGGATGAAATTTGCTTCTCTTAGAGGCTCGGCAAGTCAAATCGGGGAATCGGTTTATATGGGGGCTATATAATTATGGACCGATGTGGACCAATTTTTGCTTGGTTGTTAGAGACTATATACTAACACCATGTACAAAATTTCAGCCGGATTGGATGAAATTTGCTTCTCTTAGAGGATCGGCAACCAAATTTGGGGGTCCGTTTATATGGGGAATAAACGTAAAAGTAGACCGATATGGCCCATTTGCAATACCATCCGACCTACATCAATAACAACTACTTGTGCCAAGTTTCAAGTCGATATCACGTTTCGTTCGGAAGTTAGCGTGATTTCAACAGACGGACGGTCGGACATGCTCAGATCGACTCAGAACTTCACCACGACCCAGAATATATATACTTTATGGGGTCTTAGAGCAATATACCGATGTGTTACAAACGGAATGACAAAGTTAATATACCCCCATCCTATGGTGGAGGGTATAAAAATGTACTAAAAATAAAGAAAAAATCTTAGACGCCAGATCATTCCCATTTTAACCGCGCTGTAGTTCATTCCTACTATTTTTGAGAAATGTACGAAAAACGTCTTCTGTTTTAGTTAGAATTTAACTAATTTGTACGTCACTGAAATTTTACTGCCATTTTGAGACATACTTGGTATAAAGAAAGAATCGTTGGGCTTCGGGAAAATTTCTTACAAAAATTTAAAAATAAACTAAAACAAAATAAAATTTTTGCTATAAATATTAGTTCATTTTAGCACCAGTTTTAAAGCCGATTTTTTTTCTGTGTACTATGACAAAAAGTATTAGCTTATTTGTATCAATTAGTAAAATATTTAGTTAGAGTTTTCTAAAACAAACCTACATTTTTTGTCATGGTTGGTTGGTTCACTTTTTTTAGTGACACCATGGGTATGAGACTTCTAACAAGTCACTTGACATTTTCTAGGGCTAACAGTTAGATACGCCATAAACTTCTAAAACGTATAAAGAAGAATTTCGATGTTTATAAAATATAGTTTTGTGAAGCGAAAAACGCAGTTGAAGTAAAGACTTGTCTTGATGGCAAGTTTCCGGTGACTGACTCAGGAAGAACCATCATCAATAATTAGTAGCTAAACTTAGGAGTGGCGATATGAGTACTGAAGGAGTGTAGAAAACTAAACTCGAAAAGAGGTTCACAAACTGATTTGGAACCTTACAGGGAAATTTTATGAATAGAAAGCTATATAAGGATTTCAACTGAACAAATACGGGCGTAAGTCCGCCCGTATTTTTGGCCAAAAACCAAAATGGAGATGAACAAGGTTAATAAAAGAGATGTTTGCTTTCAGCACTGGATGCAACATTTGTATGGGCTATCTAGAACATCGTTGCACTGGTGTTCTATCCAGAACATCTCATCAGTGCAAGTCTGGCCGGTGTTGATTGTATTTAGATAAAGTGACGCTTCTTCGATTCACAATAGCAATTTATTGTGACTAATTTATCCAAAAACATAAAATTCAAAATAGCACAGTGCTATAAATAATCGAAGCAATAAATATTTATTACTATTTGAGCATTTTATACATTAAAAATGCAAGATTTCACTTCTTTTCTGTGATCGTTTCTAAACAGCTGATGACAGTGTTGAATATTTTTGGAGATATCCTGGACAAACGAATAATCTGTATTCTTTTAGTCCTTCACGCCTTAGGGTAACCAGTGCTAAAAGAAAACTGTCCTAGAGCTGAGTTTTTCTATATACATGTCAAAATGTATGAAATATCGTTCCATCATATTATTTCCAATTTCAATCGAAAGTCATCAGAGTGAATTACACGAATCAGGAGGCAAAGCAGGCCGCTGGAACGGCAAGAGTTGTAAGAATCCTGGACTTCTAAGGGTGAGACACAAGGGTAGAAGATCTACAAAACTTATTGGAGAACGCGAACCTGATAGAATAACTTCCGATTGAGAAAACTACAGAATGAAGGGAAAATAATTTTGAAGAATCATCATGGACCAATACACAGAGTGGCTGATATGTTATGCAATAAAGTAAAGCGCTTTACATACATTTTATTCTTCAAGAGAAAAAATTGAGAAATAAAATCAAAATTTTAAATCAATTTCGATTTATTCTGAATAATTCCCGCTACTCAGGAATATTTTTCTAGGAGCTTTTTCGAAATACATATATTTGAAACACCCAGAAATGTCAGTATCACCATCGAGTGGAGAAAACTTTTTGGTATTCGACCATAACTGGCAAATGTTCTCGTGTTCCTTTCGTTGAAAAACGGATATAAGAATCATAACAACATGGTGGCCCCGTAGTATCAACTAACAATCTTCATAAATACTCAAAAAAACTCCCTCTCGAATCGAAACTTCATGACTTATTTTGTTTTTCTATCTGACATTTATAATTATAGTTTTAAAATATGTGATTTTTCTAAAAGTTCTTAAAGAAATATGCAATTAGTACTAGGATATAACTCTCTACGCCTGTATTGAACGCTGATCCCGAATTCGAGTTCGTTGGTGGAGAATTTGAATCAGGAGTTGGAGGTTTAGGTGAGGGTCTTGAATTTGGTGGTTTACTTGGTTTAGCCATACCCTGTAAAGCTGGTATAATTCTATTGCAGTCTGGCGCAATACTGGGATTGCAAAAATAACATCCATCGGAAGTCATACAAGTTCTCTGCTCCTCCAGTGTAGTGGCACATCCTCGTACAATACGTTTTTCTTTTTTAAGGGCATAACACAATAAATTAGGTGTTCGACTCAGATGACATCGGGTTGGTTTCACCATAATACTGTCCTCTTCAATGGAGCATTCGGGATTCTAGATTATCAAAATTGATAAAAAACAATTTTGTAATTATTAATGTCTCTCATATTTTTTTCATTATTATTGAAAGCAACATAGACAAGAAAGAGCTAAGATCAGAAGGAGAAAATTATGCGAGACCCTTTCACAATTTTCACGTATTCATCACAACTAACCGAGCCGATGTAAACATTTGATTTGTAAACCATAACGATTATTCGATACTCTTTCGTAGAGCCAACTATTCGATATTTTATCATATAGCCTTCTTCGGAGCACTCTATAGAAGAGATAGGTTATTCAAAATTTCTTGAAAATGATATTGTTATGAGTTGCAATCAGAATCAATAATTTGGCAAAGTTGACTTTTCGCGTTTTCGACCTTTAAAACTATGTATTTCGATCATATTGTAATTTCAATCAAATTTCGACTTTTCCATAAAATCGTAAGTCAGTAAACATACGATAATTTATCTTAAAAAAAATATATATAAGATATTTAGTCTGAAATTTTCTGTGTAATATTTGTAGGATAACTTGGTAATTACCATGGATTTAGTTTTATACCTTTAATCCTTGTATATAGAAAAAGTTTCTTACCCATCTAGAGTCACATTGAGCACAATATAAATCACTTAAGGCCCATTCATTGCATTCATCATCATTGCATTTATGGCATTGACCGAGAATGTCTATATCACTGCCATTACATTTTTGGCGAAATTTTTCCGGTATCGTATTCAAACATCCCTTAGCTTGAATGGTTTCTAAAAGCAAATATAAACAATATAAATAAAAATTTAATACATTTCCAATTTACTCAATTTACCTCCAGCAAAAATTGTGGCACAAATATTCTCATCTTTGGAACATTTCTCTACAAATCTATGGGATTTTTCTATACATTCAGCACCTTCACATTTGTAACACGAACGTTCTGCTGCAATCGAAAGAACTTGAAGCAAAAGGACTAAAGTCAATAGCAGAATATGGCTTCCAGTACAGAAACCTATAAATTGTGACTTTAACTGCATTTTATGCTTGTCTAAATACGACTAATTTTTTATCATAATATTAGGAAATATATAAGTTCTGCTCTATCCATTAAGATATTTCAATAGTTTTGAGGGGCTATTCAGTTAAAATTTTATCAGTTTTTTATGTGCATTATACTTGACACTACACAAATACAAGAGGGAAATAGGGATGCCGACACGGGAACGGGATAAAATAGAATTTATACTAACCGTTGGTTATACACTTCACCACTACTGTGGTACAGGGTAATAAGTTTGTGCATTTGTATGTAACCCCAAGAAGGAAAAGTCTGAGACCCATCGTTTAGTATACTGATCAGCTTAGAATTAAATTCTGAGTCGATTTAGCGGTGTCCGTCTGTCTGTTAATTTATTTTTGTGTGCAAAGTCCAGCTCGCAGTTTAAGTCCGATCGTCCTCAAATTTGGCATAGGGTCCTTTTACGGCTCAAAGACGATCGCTATTAAAATCGGTTCAGATTTAGATATAGCTGCCATATACATGTATAACCGATCTGGTTATAAATGACGTATTTATCAATCGATCTTATTCCAATTTCGCATAATCAAATATTTTGTGAGTCTCGTAAATTTTGCAGAACATCAGTCAAATCGGTTCAGATTCAGATATAGCTCTCATATATAGCTATCGCCCGATTTACACACCTATAGCCCAGAGGCCAATATTTTGTTACGATTTACGTGAAATTTTGCAAAGGGAGTAGAATTAACATTATAGATATGCACAACGAATTTGGTTGAAATCGGTACAGATTTACATATAGCTCCCATATATAGCTTTCGCCCGATTTACACTCCTATGGTCCCAGAGGCCAATATTTTGTTCCGATTTACGTGAAATTTTGCACAGGGAGTAGAATTAACATTATAAATATGCGTACCGAATTTGGTTGAAATCGGTACAGGTTTACATATAGCTCCCATATATAGCTTTCGCCCGATTTACACTCCTATGGTCCCAGAGGCCAATATTTTGTTCCGATTTACGTGAAATTTTGCACAGGGAGTAGAATCAAAATTATAAATATTCGTACCGAATTTGGTTGAAATCGGTTCAGACTTAGATATAGTTCCTATATATAGATTTACACTCCTATGGCCCCAGAGGCCAAAGTTTTACCCCGAGTTACGTAAAATTTTTCATAAGGAGTAGAACTAACATTATAAATATGCATACCGAATTTGGTTGAAATCGGTTCAGATTTAGATATAGCTCTCATGTATATCTCTCGTCCGATTTGCAATTATATGACCACCGTAGATAAAAATCTACGGTAAATCATTCTGATTTACTTATAATTGTGCACAGGGAATGGCAATAACATTTTTACTATGCATGCCAAATTTAGTTGAAATTGGTTCAGATTTAGATATAGCTGCCATATATATCTTTCGTCCGAAACGCACTTATATGGCCCCAGAGGTCAACATTTCACTCCGATTTACTTGAGGTTCTGCACACAGAGTAGGACAAACAGTTTTGCTATGCATGCAAAATTTGGTCAAAATCGGTTTAGATTTAGATATAACTCTCATATATATTCACCCGATTTAGATTCATATGACCACGGAGGCCAAAGTTTAATTTCGAAAATTTTGAAGTTTTGCACTGAGAGTTCAATTAAAATTTTAGCAATGTGTGCCAAATTTTATCAAAATCGGCTCAGAATTAGATAAAGCCCCCATATATATGTTCTTTCACAATACCAACATGTTCCTTGTAAAATCGCCACTGTTAAGTCGAAAACTCACAAAATCTATTCAAATTTACCTATACTCTAATTCGTATATATTGACCTATAAATCATAAATGAAGATGTGCGAAATTTTATGCAATTTAAATATTTAAATATAATATAGTCGGCCCTGCCCGAATTTAGACTTTCCTTATTTGTTTTTAATTTAATTTAAAATACTGTTGGATTTTCAATTTCAGAAAAATCCAATCGGGAGATCAGTTTATGTGGGGCCTATAGACGTGGATGGACTATCCACGAACTTTACCTGCTTGCAAAAAAAAAAAAAAAACAAATTTGTGCCAGATTTTAGACGGCACATTCATTGTTGTGGACTGATGCCTAATTACCACAGACAGAAAGACGGACAATCTTAGATCATCTTAGAA
Organism: Haematobia irritans; assembly: GCF_050003625.1. NCBI lineage: Eukaryota > Metazoa > Arthropoda > Insecta > Diptera > Muscidae > Haematobia > Haematobia irritans. The sequence continues at coordinate 122,518,114 of NC_134401.1, forward strand.
TCTCGCTCTAATCGATAATATATACATTAAAGGGATGGAAATCGATATTTCGATGTATTACAAACTTATTATAAGCCCCCATTCAATGGTTATGGCTATAAAAATACAATGAAATTATGACGAATATAAACGTTCGTCATTGACAAACAATCGAATGCATTTTATACTTTAAGGTGTTTGTGACGCATTTCAAATGGTATTTATCATCTGTTCTTTTTATAAAATTTAATAATAATTTTAGTAATATTTTTTTTAATTCCCAGTACTGTATGATTTATCATTTGATAACATTAGTTGAAATGCGGATATGAATATGGCTATGATTAATTTGTCAAGTAATTGATTACGTCTATGCCATTTATCATATTCTCCAACAACAACAAAAGAGCTTCCAAAACAGTTGTTGGGATCCCCCAAACTACTTTGTTGGCGGAAGTCCAACAACCCAGCAAAAAATTTTGGAAATTGTTCTAATGGCACAACTTTAAAAGTACTTCCAAAAATGTGCTCCCAAAGATGTTCTCTATTTTAACTACACAGGAAGTTCTTTTACGTCAATTATTTTTTCATATTTTGAATGGGTAATTTTAACTTTTTTTTTTCAAATAAGTTAAAAACAGGGTAAGAATTAATAAAATGGTACAAATTATTTAAATTCAATCTAGAAGAATTCAATCTAGAAGAAAAGCGAATTTTTGAAAATATTTGGGGTCAAATGTTTCAGACAAGAGCCACAATAGACTAAAAATTTAAAAAAAAAGAAATAATAAAACTTATTGATTTGGCAAAATATCACAAAATTGTTCAATTCCCATCCAAAAACACAGAATTCGGATCACACTTTAAGAAGCGATACAAATTCAGTGCTACGGCTGTTGAACTGATGGAGATCCGCCCTATGAAAAGCCTATCGCGCCACGTTTGCATCACTTTCGGATCCAAAAACAACATTGTCATAATTTTTATGGCGACGCTTTTGGGAAGGATAAAAAAACGGAATACTTCCACCCTATGACAAGCCCATGTAAAATAAATTGGAGATGATCCCAGATTGTACTACTTCCGGATCCAAACTATTTTTGGCCGATATGGACTAATTTTTGCATGGTTGTTAGAGGGCAGATACTAACATCTCGAGACAAGACAAAAGACACGAACATTTCACAAAGAGAAAATAATATGAGGGCACATACTTGTTGCTCTCCTTCAAGAATATATTAGTTAAAGATAACTGCTTAAGCTCCTTGGATACCGATCCGTTTGAGATTCGGTGTGCGTGGTCAGTACGTTGGGTATATTGGCAACCCTTTATTTCAGGCGCACATAGAATTGTGATACTATAGTGGCGGGTTTTTTTTCTTATCCTATTCTATGATTAGCTCAATAACAGAGGACCTTCTTTTTATAGCCGACATCGAACGGCGCTTCATATTACGATGAAATCGCTTAGAGAAGATTTAGTACACTCAAACAGGGCGCTGGAACTACCAAGAGAGAATAAACCACCGCTGAAAAATGTTTTTGTGTTCAGTCGAAACTGGGTCCTGTACACGCAAAAAAATAATTCTTTCCTCCCAAACGAAATTTTAGACAAACAAAGTTCGTTTCTCATTTGCTTTTCGCTGTAAGGAAGTTTCTTTGGGAGAAAAGTATATACTTTTTGTGATAAACGTTTATTCTTTTCCAGGATGTAAAAACAATTTCATAAAGACTAACTCAAAAAACAATCTTTTCTGTTTAATGGCATTTTCCCTCACATTTTCTCACTTCCACGAGGTTTTTTAGTTCTTAGCACCTTTTTCTTTAATACAAACAATGTAGAAGAAATTATTCGATTTTACAAATTTTTTAAATTTTACCTTTCGCTTGGACGGAGAATCGAACCGCGGACCATGCAATTTGTAAGCCAGCACACTATCCATTGAGCTGCGTAGCTGTTATTGTCATCAATGGATAATTATCCACATAAGTTATATTAATATAGCATAGCTTGCGGCGATTAAACAAAGTTTATTTAACAGACACAAACATTTAGTTGGGCACCGTGGAGCAGTGGTTGCTACGTCCGCCGTGCATGCCAAGGGTCGTGGGTTCGAGCCCTGCTTCGACCGAACTTTTTTTTTTTACACATATTCCAGATATGTTCGGAAAATTCCGAAAAGATGTTCAACATTACATACTACTATATTAAATTTTTACTATGAACTGTAAAATGCGTCTTAACAGTGCTTGATATAAACAAAATGGACTGTGTTTTTGATTCAAAAATATTTTTTTTTATTGAAAAAATAAAAATTTTGTAACAAACGAATTTTTGTAGTGATAAATGTTTAAAATTTTCGAAGAAATTCAAAAACCTCTAACAAAAGACACGTTTTCGGTACACGTTTTCCAAACGTTTTTTTTCTTTGCGTGTATATGCATGCTAACAAATGTTTTACTCCCTCTAACAACTGCATCTGGGTGCCAAGGATTTCGCATTTCTAGTCATCATTCGTCCTATCAATAGTTTTAAATTTTCACCAAATTTTCGATTTTCCAGAAGAATTCCACAGAATTTTTGTGAAAGTTCCCATGACCAAAATAAATTTATTCATTTTCACATACTCTAATAAACAATGCCTAATCTTTTATAAACAATGCCTTACAGAAAGTACTTAAAAAGAAGTGTCATCGCCATGATAATAAAACTTCCTGCTCTCAATTCATTGACATTTGCTGCAGAATTCGGTTTTGGCTTATGAGAATCTTCAAAAACTGGTATAATCATATTGCAAGCTGGTGTAATATTAGGATTACAAAAATAGCATCCATCTGAATTATGGCAGGTCCTTTGTTCTTCAATTGTGCCAGCACATCCTCGAATAACTCGATCATCTTCTTTTAGGGCATAGCACATTAAATTGGGTGTACGACCCATATAACATTTGGTGGGATGTATTAATATGGGTTCATCTTGGAGTGTACACTTGTCTTCCTTGAAAAGAAAAGTGGAAGATAAATATTTGAATTATATTACAAAACATCTTAGTAGCTTACATTTTTCGAATCACACTGAACACATTCTGAATCACTTAGGGCCCATAAATTACAAAGATCACTCTTACATTTATGACATTTATTTAGGATATCGATTGGACTTCCATCACATTGTTTACGTAATGTTTTGGGTATATTTTCCAAGCAACCTTGTGCTTCAATTTTATCTACAAAAAATTCAAATTTAATAAATTGAGCTAGCCATCATTGTTACATCACCATTACCTCCATTAAAGACTGTAGCACATACTTCCTTGCCATTGGAACACTTTTCCACTTCTCTATGTACACCATGGTCACAATCGGCTCCTTCGCATTTGTAGCACGAAAATTCTGCTGCAATTGCATGAATTTGAATAGCAATAAGTAAAATAAATGGCAGGAACTTTTTGCCTCCCCGGAAAAGACCAATATCAAATGATGGGATGTTATGCATTTTACGACTTTCAATATAAGATTGATTAGATGTGCAATAGTGACGTTGATAATATATATATTATCAATGCAAAATGCAATAAAATATTTCACAATATATCTAGCACTTACGAATATTTCTTATCAATGTTTATACAAATCTCAATATTTCAATCGATAAGAGATTGGAGTGAGTACTTCTAGTGCTAAACGGAATATTGTAACCGGTTATGAATATAATGAATACAATTATATGAATCAACAAGCTCTCCGAAAGAAATCAGATGTACATTTTAAATTTGATTAGATAAAATAAATTGTAATTCCAGCAAGCCGGGCCCAAAAACACATCATCACTGCAAGTTTGAAGAAGTTGGGCATATGGTTTTCACATCCCCCTTACCCAGTGTTGCCAGTATTTTTCGGGCTCTTGTCACCAAAATAGGATTCTTTCATCTCCAAAAATCCCCAATTTAATTTAAAATTCCCCACAAACATCCCCAATACATTTTTTGGCAAGTTTTTTGAAAAAAGTAAAGGAATAGGCTCTGCTGTAAAAAAAAATCCATTATAATTTAAAAATTGGAAAAATATGCATTTTTTGTTATACCAGTTTGCGAATTACCATAAGATTAAGATTTCAACCCCAAAATCAGGAGACGGGTGCTCAAAATATTATCCGATACAATCCCTCATTAATTATTTATATAGAAAGTCATCGAATTTGTATCTTATGTAAATCGTCTTCTTAATGCTCGAGAAATAAAAATGGGAGTTGAGTCAACATATGTAGTTAGGAATCAAAACTAAGTTCTGAATAGCCAAGAAATAAAATTGGGCGATCGACCAAAAGTCGTTGTTGCCCCGATATGAACTCTATTTTTATATGTATGGTATATATTATTCAAATCAGTGATGTACGCAGATGAGGGACCAAGACTTCGACCCATGTCCTTACGATATAATTTCACAATAGTTAAAAATTTAACAGGAAACAAAGTAAATTGTAAAGTAGCTCTTGGAATAGTTTTTTTTTTTATTTTGAAGACTCTGTACTTCTTTAAGCCCCTTTTAAAACATGTAGAAGTAAAGAATTTCATATAAACCATTGAAGCTACTTTGTTTTCTTATTTAGAATTTAAAATCAAATATTTGTATACCCTCCACCATAGGATGGGGGGTATATTAACTTTGTCATTCCGTTTGTAACACATCGAAATTTTGCTCTCAGACCCCATAAAGTATATATATTCTGGGTCGTGGTGAAACTCTGAGTCGATCTAAGCATGTCCGTCCGCCCGTCTGTTGAAATCACGAAACGAAACAAGCTATCGACTTGAAACTTGGCACAAGTAGTTGTTATCGATGTAGGTCGGATGGTATTGAAAATGGGCAATATCGCACCACTTTTACGTATAGCCCCCATATAAACCGACGCTCAGATTTGGCTTGCGGAGCCTCTTGGAGGAGCAAAACTCATCCGATCCGGTTGAAATTTGGTACATAGTGTTAGTATAGCGTCTCTCATAACCATGCAAAAATTGGTCCAAATCGGTTCATAATTATATATAACCCCCATATAAACCGATCCCCAGATTTGGCTTGCGGAGCCTCTAAGAGAAGTAAATTTCATCCGATCCAGCTAAAATTTGGTACAGGATGCTAGTATATGGTCTTTAACAAACATGCAAATTGGTCCACATCGGTCCATAATTATATATAGCCCCCATATAAACCGATCCCCCGATTTGGCTTGCGGAGCCTCTAAGAGAAGCAAAATTCATCCGATCCGGCTGAAATTTGGTACATGGTGTAAGTTTATGGTCTCTAACAACTATGTAAAAATTGGTCCACATCGGTCGAGAATTATATATAGCCCCCATATAAACCGATCCCCCGATTTGGTTTGTGGAGCCTCTAAGAGAAGCAAAATTCATCCGATCCGACTGAAATTTGGTACATGGTGTTAGTATATGGTCTCAAACAACCATGCAAAAATTGGTTCACATCGGTCCATAATTATATATAGCCCCCATATAAACCGATCCCCAGATTTGACCTCCGGAGCCCCTTGGAAGAGCAAAATTCACCCGATCCGGTTGAAATTTGGTACATTGCGCTAGTATATGGCCGCTAACAACCATGCCAAAATTTTTCCATATCGGTCTATAGGTATATATAGCCGATCCCCAAAAATCATCTACCAAAATTTTATTTCTATAGAAAATTTTGTTAACCTTTTTTTTTATAGAATATTTTGTCAAAATTTTTTGTACATAAGATTCGGCCTTGCAGAACTTACGGCCGTATATGTTATACTTGTTTTTTTTTTTTTTTTTTTTTGTAACAGATAGACATTGAATATTAAATATTGTTTGTTAGTTAGTTGTAATAATTTTATTCATTCGAATCCTGTTGTAAAAACCCAATAAAGATTGGCTACAATAAAATATTTAACGGCCTACGAATCATTCTACACTCGGAAAAACGTAGAGCCTTCGCACCCACACCATAACTCAAAACTTGATTTATTATACTGACCAGATTTCGAAAATTCACCACAAAAATCCCCAAATTTGTGGAAATTCCCCACCAATTCTCTGAGTCCCTAGCTCAAAAATTTTGTCCCCATCCACGAAAAAATATCCCCGATTTGGGGAAAAATCCCCAATATTGGCAACACTGCCCTTGCCTCAATACAACTGAATAAACTGTGAACTCCACAAATCCATTTTCGGAGACTTTTCCTAAAAATGTTATTATTGTATAAATTTTCAATCGTGAAATAAGGATACAAGAGCTTCTTTCTAAAAAAATTACAAAGCCTCTACTGCTTCACACCAATGAGGAACAAAGTTCACCAATGTGCTACCACAATGGACTGAATAGTCTAAGTGAGCCTGATACATCGGGCTGCCACTATATCTAACCTAACCATCAATGAGGAACTGAGTTCACCAAATTTTTACACAACGAGGTGAGATCGATTCCCAGGCTTTCTTAGTTTCGATGTACATATCATTAACATTTTTGAAAGTAAATCATTAAAATTGAATAACCCAACGTTGGACTTTAAAACTTCTCGATGGGATTTACATCTGTACTGCATAATTGCCGGTCCAGAATTTTCACCGAATTGTCTACAAACTATTGCTTTTGATAGAAGAAGTTATGCTTTGGATCATGGTCCTCTTGAAATACATGGATATTGCAATAGGATAATGATCCAAAGCATAACTCCCTCTATCAACTGGCATATTTTCGTTGACGTATGACATAATTGCGTCTCTTAATATCTGTGTATACTGAAAGGAGTCCATAGCACCTTCAGTTTTATGCAAAGGTCGGACACTACAAGATGACGTTGCGCCCCAAAGCAGAATTGAGAATCCTTCGAGTTTAAGGGTAGCTTGAGTACTCAGCGCACTTTGGGCGTCAAAAATAGTTTTGTTTTTCTTCAGGGGAGACTGGCTTTACATTTTCTTCGTCTGAAAATAATACCCCTTTCCATTCCATAATTTTCAGTTGATTGCATTTTGTGGGAAACGCCAATTGATTTCGCTCCGACAGTACAGGCTTCTTCCGAGCATTTCTGCTTCCCGCAAACGGTACTTTCACTAAAAACTGCAGCCCGTATGACGTTGACCGATTTACGGGTGACTGATATGTAATGACGTGAATCGCTTACCCGTTTAATTTTATTGTTCGAAACCATAAAATATTCAAAGACATCAAATTTTAGGACCAGTTTAGATTTGGCTATTTTGACATGAATTATGGCCTCCAAATGGTCGATAAAGCCAACACACAGTGCATGGAATTCGCTCAGTGATATTTTGGTCCATTGGTCTTGAGGTTATCGACATATTAGGACATTTTCATTCCACGGTCGATGAATACGAGCGGGAAGCGACCATCGGTCATTACGGCGGCAACATTACTATCGGCGGCGCTTGAGGTCTGGTGGTCAGCTTACCTCATTAATAAGTAAATCCGATCATTTTGTTTGTTCACAAACAGTGAAATGCGTCTTCAATACTAAGCAAATTCGCATTCGAATTTTGGGGACAAGAAATCTTTGACATAAAGATAATAATTTACGAATTACAATAAGATTAAGATTTCAAACCCCAAAACCAGGAGACGGGTGCTCAAAATATAAAGATAATAATTTTATTCAAGTTTGGTCTGTGATCTAAATATTTGTCTGCCAAGGGCTTCAAGTATATTTAAGACAATTTCCCAATAATATTCAGCATTTATTTTGACCTCACGGTAGAAGAATTCGAGCGGGGAGCCAGCCGTTACAAATCCCATACTATTACCATCGGCGTCGCTTGAGTTCTGATCAATTTGGAATGGCGTCTCATCGGAAAACCCCCAAATTCGTTAACTGACCACTTTTGAGCAAGTGCAAAAATTATTGGCTCTTTCCGGTCTAACTTGTTTTGTGCTTCGGTAAGCTCTTGGACATCAATGGCATTACTCCAAGCTCATTTTTTAATAGGTGTTGCAGGATTTTTTTAACGAGCAAGTTTTTAATCACTATGGTGTGGTATGTTCGATTAAATCTGACCAATTTTCGCATCATATCTGATTTTTCCTGAAGTATTAAAGAACATCTGAGAACTTAAGTTACAAATCCTTCATCAAATTTGATGAAGGATTTTCTCAAATATAAAATTGTTTCCTTGTCCAAAGGTCGATAAATTTTTGATGAAGCCGTTTTGTCCTTATACCCAACAAAAAAAAAACTCGCCAAAAAAGTAGTGAAAATGTTCTTTTTGGATCCGGAAGTGGTGCAAAATTGGCGCAGAAGCGATGACTTTAAAATGGGCTTATCATAGGACGGATGTCCACCATTTCAACAGTTGTTGCACTGAATTTGCATCACTTCTTAAGGTATGATGCGAATCCAGTGATTTGGATGTGAATAAAGAAATTTTGTGATATTTTGACGAATAAATAAATTAAACTTTTTTTATGATTTTTAATGCATTATAACGCTTATCCGGAACGTTTGACATCAAATATTTTCAAAAATTCGAAATTTTTCTAGAAATGATTTAGATTTTTTTCGGCAAAATTTAAATAATTTGCACTATTTTATTAATTATACCCTTCACCACTACTGTGGTACAGGGTATAATAAGTTTGTGCATTTGTATGTAACGCCAAAAAGGAAAAGTCTGAGACCCATCGTTTAGTATACCGATCGTCTTAGAATTAAATTCTGAGTCGATTTAGCGATGTCCGTCTGTCTGTCTGTCTGTCTGTCTGTCTGTCCGTCTGTCTGTCTGTTGATGTATTTTTGTGTGCAAAGTACAGCTCGCAGTTTTAGTCCGATTGTCCTAAAATTTGGTATAGGGTGCAGTTTCGGCTCAAAGACGACCCCTATTGATTTTGGAAAAAATCGGTTCAGATTTAGATATTTCTGCCATATATATTTTTCACCGATCTGGTCATTATTGGCGTGTATATCAACCGATCTTCCTCAAATTCCGTACATCCGAATATTTTATGTGTTTCGAAACACTTGCAAAATATCAGCCAAATCGGTTCAGATTTAGATATAGCTCCCATATATAGCTTTCGCCCGATTTACACTCATTTGCCCACAGAAGAAATTTTTTTGCTCCGATTTAGTTGAAATTTTACACAGGGAGTAGAATTAGCAATATATCTATGCGTGTCAAATTTGGTTGAAATCGGTTCAGATTTAGATATAGCTCCCATATATAGCTTTCGCCCGATTTACACTCAAATGACCACAGAAGCCAATTTTTTGCTCCGATTTAGTTGAAATTTTGCACAGGGAGTATAATTAGCATTGTAGCTATGCACGCCAAATTTGGTTAAAATCGGTTCAGATTTAGATATAGCTCCCATATATAGCTTTCGCCCGATTTACACTCATATGACCACAGAGGCCAATTTTTAACTCCGATTTAGTTGAAATTTTGCACAGGGAGTAGAATTAGCATTGTTGCTATACGTACCAAATTTGGTTGAAATCGGTTCAGATTTAGATATATCTCCCATATATAGCTTTCGCCCGATTTACACTCATATGACCACAGAGGCCAATTTTTAACTCCGATTTAGTTGATATTTTGCACAGGGGGTAGAATTAGCATTGTAGCTATGCGTGCCAAATTTGGTTGACATCGGTTCAGATTTAGATTTAGCTCCCATATATATGTTTTTCTGATTTCGACCAACATTTTCCTTGTAAAATCGCCACTGCTTAGTCGAAAAGTTATAAAAATGACTCTAATTTTCCTAAACTTCTAATATATATATCGAGCGATAAATCATAAATAAACTTTTGCGAAGTTTCCTTAAATTGCTTCAGATTTAAATGTTTCCCATATTTTTTTTTACTAAAATTGTGTTCCACCCTAGTGCATTAGCCAACTTAAATTTTGAGTCTATAGATTTTGTATAAGTCTATCAACTTTTGTCCAAATCGAGTGATATTTAAATGTATTTATTTGGGACAAACCTTTATATATAGCACCCAACACATTTGACGGATGTGATATGGTATCGAAAATTTAGATCTACAAAGTGGTGCAGGGTATAATATAGACGGCCCCGCCCGACTTTAGACTTTCCTTAAAGCAGATTAAAAACTATTTTATTAATTTTTAATCTGTTTTTAACCCGTTTGAAACAATAAAATTTTAAATTTCCCATTAAAAATACGAAAAAAGCAAGTTATAAAAAATTGACTCAAATAAACTTCCTGTGCAGTTAAAATAAAGAATATCTTTTGGAGGACATTTTTGGAAGTGCTTTTAATGTTGTGCCTTAAGAAGAACTTCCAAATTTTTTTTTGCTGGATAGTTAAGTGATTCCTCTTAAAAAAATTATGAAATAATTCATAATTTCTATGAAAACTGTTTTCTGCCGAAGTGGGTCAGATTTATTAAAGTCATCAGGTCAACGGAATTTTTCTTTATTTTAGCCAGTTTTGTGTCGAATCACCGAACTTTAAGGACAAATCACCCTCTAGGTTAGGTTAGGTGGCAGCCCGATGTATCAGGTTCATTTAGACTATTCAGTCCATTGTGATACCACATTGTTGAACTTTTCTTTTATCACTGAGTACTGGCCGATTCCATGTTAAGCTCAATGACAAGGGGCCTACTTTTTATACCCGAGTCCGAACGGCATTCCACATTGCAGTGAAACCACTTAGAGAAGCTTTGAAACCCTCAGAAATGTCACCAGCATTACTGAGGTGGGATAATCCACGGCTGAAAAACTGTTTGGTGTTCGGTCGAAGCAGGAATCGAACCCACGACCTTGTGTATGCAAGGCGGGCATGCTAACCATTGGTCCCTCTCACCCTCTAGGAAATGGTTATTCACTTTTGCTCTATCAGAGAAATACGTATTCTGTGATAGGTAAAATTTTGGCATTTTAAGCACATTAAATCTTTGGATTTGGAAAAATATTATTCCAGTGTACAATGACTTCCAATTGAAAAGTTTTGATGTAGAGTGTCATACCCTCAAAACATTGATGCCACTTACCAAAATATACGATAGTTAAAAAATAATAATTTATTAAATACAACAAATATTGAAGACATATACAATATTAATTTCAAATATAATTCTATTCTATAAAAAGTGGTTGCGAACAATTAAAATGACCATGGAGATATAACTCAATATCTCAACACCAATTATTCCCCCTGCATTAGTATTAGGATTTTGTGCATCTTCAAACTTGGGAATAAGGGCATTGCAAACTGGCAAAGTATTAGGATTACAGAGATAACACCCATCGGAGGCCATACATGTTCTCTGTTGTTCCAAGGTCGAAGCACATCCTCGAACAGTTCTATTTCCTTCTTTTAGAGCATAACACAGAATATTGGGTATTCGACTTATGTGGCAATGTGTTGGATCCATATATAAAGGTTCACCTTCGATTCTACATTTGGGATCCTAAATAGCAATAATAAGAAAAAAGATGTTAATGGAATATTATATATAGCCCATATATAACATGAACACTGGCAGAAAAAGTTTGGAATATTAAGGCAAATTAATCTAATTTCATAAATAACATACATTGAAAATGTTCGTTATTTTTAAAAATTATATACATAAAACGAAACATTTCATGCAGTTACAGGACATTTTCATTGTTTTGTATATTGTCAATATATCCAACATTAATGAATTTTTTCTTTATATGTAGTACAAATTGTTGCTTACCAATTTGGAATCACATTGAATACATTCCAAATCCATATTATTTGGAGACCACTCATTACAGAGATCATCTTTACATTTATGACACTGGTTTAAGATGTCTATATTATTGCCCTGACATTTGATACGTATATCCTCGGTAATGTTTCCCAAGCAGCCTTTGGCTATTATTGTTCCTAAAAGATATGCAAATAAATTAATATTGCAATGCAATAAATCAAAACTTATATTTACCTTCATTAAAAATCGTGGCACATACAGTCTCCCCATCGGGACACTTATCTACCTTTCCTTGATCCATCTGTTCACAATCTGCACCCTCGCAATGATAACATTCAAGTGCCGTTACAATGAAACGACTGTGGCCAACGAAGAGAAGACCCCACAACAGGAGTTTATTGCTTGTAGAACTAGAAAGCAACTGCATTTTACGACTTTCGAATTGGGATTGACTTTATTTGCCATAAATGTAAGTTTCTAATATAGTAGCACAATGAGAAACGTAATATAATTTCCAAGAACACAAGCCCTCCTCTACAAGAGTTTCACGCAGTTATCAATGTTTGCACAAATCTCGGTCAATGGGTGATATAATGAGGAAATCGGTGATGTAAAATTGCAAAACTAAATATCCGGTTTTGGTAAACTACGCACCGTTCATATGTTTCTAAAAACTGTTAATGGGATTCATACCATTTTCAAAATTAGAGTTCAGGACAAATCTATTCCAGAACCCAGGCCGGAACTACTCTCGAGAAGAGGTGTTGTCAGTTTCCTACTGAGCGCGTCCCCAGGTGGCGGATAGATGGATGCTTTAGGGAATTCATCTTAGGAGGGTCATTAGAGTCTCCCGCGGACGAAAACTGACTAAAAACACCAAGGAATGTTCCACGGATCGATGATACTCTTATCGCATAGGGGGGAATTTATCCCAGTGCCTTCGGTCATTGATCGTTTTACGAGTCACGAAGCATCGAGATCGGGCAATCGTAGACCTTATACAATTGAAGAAAGAGTTACAAGCACAGCTTCTATAGATGTGGACAACTTGGCAGCTGCTGTTTAAGATAATGCTACAAGAAAAACTATCTATGTAATCGTTTGCAAGAAACATGAGGAATATAAATAGGCTCAGGGGAGGTTTGGTCGTTTCCGCCTTCCTGAAGGAAGTAGAGATACTGATTCCAATTCGGATGTAAATGAAGACGTCAATAGCAACATCTTGGCGAACCCAACTTACGACTGGATCTATAAGAGGGTCAATGATGTCAGATATGACCAGTGAATCTCAATCAAACAGAATCCAATGAAAGGCGGGAAGGTTGACCCAGTGCCGGCGGCTAGTGTTCAATCTACGTGTCCTGAAATGTCCAGATCAGGCAATCATAGCCTACAAGATTGGGCGACTTGATACTTGTAGTTGAGGAAAGAGTTACAAACACATCTTCTATAATTGTGGGCATCTTTGCACCTGTAGTCGAAGATAATGACATAAGAAAAACTATTTACGTAGCCGTTGGCAAGAGGCATGTGGAAGATAAAGAGGTTCAAGGGTGGCTACGTCCTTTCCGCTCTCCGAAAAGAGGATCTGACTCCGACTCTAATGTAAATGAAGGCGTTAGCATCACCATCTTGGCGATCCCAACTTACGACGGGGTTAATAAGATAGTCGTTGACCCTCATCGATGACGTCGCAAGACTGACCACGAGAAGGAAGAAATTTCCTGGGGAACAGCGACGAAAGTTGAAAGGTTGCAGGAGCAGATCATGAACAAAAAACAAAACGAAGGGAAAACTTGAAACTCCTCCTATCATATGGGAAAGATCTTCAGAACGGCACAACACTGAAACGCCGGGAAAGAAACAAAAAAGCAACTCGCTTTCAAGACAGCTATTGGGAAGACCAAATACTACTCCCAAGGGAATCTCAAGCAAGCAGAATGTAATGGAGGGCGGAAAGGTGGAACCGGATACGATGATGGCGAGCGCATCAACCGCGAAAAAGGGAAGTCAATTATGACCAAACCATCCTTGCAGAAAGGGAAGGGGGATGTTCAAAGGGGCATGTCTTCTTGCAGATAATTGGATATTTGGCCTATTTTGGTTGGGAGCCACCGTGGTGCAATGGTTAGAATGCCAGCCTTGCATACACAAGGTCGTGGGTTCGATTCCTGCTTCGACCGAACACCAAAAAGTTTTTCAGCGGTGGATTATCCCACCTCAGTAATGCTGGTGACATTTCTGAGGGTTTCAAAGCTTCTCTAAGTGGTTTCACTGCAATATGGAACGCCGTTCGGACTCGGCTATAAAAAGGAGGTCCCTTGTCAATGAGCTTAACATGGAATCGGGCAGCACTCAGTAATAAGAAAGAAGTTCACCAATGTGGTATCACAATGGACTGAATAGTCTAAGTGAGCCTGATACATCGGGCTGCCACCTAACCTAACCTAACATATATGTCCCAAACATGTTATGCTAGTTTATGAACATTCAATGCTTGCACTTAAAAATATTGTGTTAAAAAATTTGAGTTCCAAGCATATAATTTTTACACCCAAAATATGGAAACCAGTCTTTTTCGTCCGTGTACTATTAACAAAGGCTTCTTACGAAGGACAGTAAATTCACTACGAAACGTATTTTGGATTATTGGTTCGACAGAACGAAGGATTGCCTGAAATTTTAAATCTGTGGGTATTTTAGGTGCATAAATAGTTTTGCCGACTATGGAGTGTCCATGATTTTTATGTTTATCCAGTGGATCTATAATTGTAAATCCAAAAGGTATGCTAGAAACATAACAAATATATATCAAATTTCTTTTATACCAGTAAGTGTTTGTCCATTGGTCTACAAGTTTTATATATTATGGTTAAAAGAGTAGATAGGTATGTCTCATTTGTTAAATGCTAATTTTGTTAAAGTGTCCTTCAACATTGATACATGAAGCTATACATAGTCCACTGTACCACACATTCCCTGTTTTCCAAAATTTAATACTTGTTGTAAATTAGTTTATTGGGTGGAAAATATAACGAAAAAAATTGTTTCACAAATTTTATGAATTTAATTTATTTGTATATTTATGATCCATAGTAAGTACCTTCAAATAGAGGTACAAAATCTGTATTAATAATGGCGTAGTAAAATGCACGGTCCCCATAAAAACCTTCCCATGGTGAAGTCATGCGTAAATATGGATTTGCGGCTGGAAAGAAATAAAATATATAATTTAATTTAGGTTTTAAGAATAATGTCATTTAAAATAAAATTTCCATTGATTGATATTTTGCTTGGATTTGGTTTGGTACACTGTTTGAATGTTTTAGATATTTAATAAGTAGAAGCCAAAGCAAATCGATCGAGCGAGCTTAACATAGAATCAGGCAGGACTAATTGATAAGAGAGAAGTTCACCATTTGCCTAAATATCAGGCTGCAGCTATACCTAACCTAACGCACGCTCAATCCAAACCGAATCGAACAATCGCAAAACTCTTTACGAAGTACGAATGCTATGTTCGTAACGCCATATAGAGGCTTATTTTATGCGACATGTAAATATCTCTATCTCTTGAAAACTAATGTAGTTTTTCGACTATTATTAAAAAAGGTTTGGGAAAATGTTTTCATTTCATTACCACTTGTCGATGCAGCATTGGTTCCCTCCTCATTGACTTCAAGTGTGGCCTGATGAATTACTTGAGAAACAGCCAAAGCTTGTGGGACTTTTAACATCTTTCCAAAGTCTCCACTTATAAAGAGTTTATCCATGCCCAGCTAAAAGAAATGAATTATTTGCTGACTAAATATTTATTAAACACTTGGTTACATACCTTCTTTAGTATATCACTTAGTTCAATCTTAAAATCAGCTGTGAATTTTGGTAAACGAACCTCAGCCTTTATGGATTGATTCACTCTACGCCTAACCAAGGATGCCAAATCGAGAGCCTTTAGATGATGTAGTAATTTTTGTAAGCCACCTATAGCATCGGGCAGAATAATCAACATAGCCAGATCACAATCACTATAGGGTAGCAATATAGCTGAAGCTTCCAAATCCTTTAAATTGCCATAGGTAAATGTCGATTGGGTTTGCATCATGGGCACCTTAATGGCAGTATTCTCATCAACATAAAAGTCATCTTCTTGGGTTAACACCTTATCGAATGCCGTTTTCCATTTACCATTAAATGATATGGCACTCATCAGTACCAGCAGGGTGTTCTCATCCAAATCGTAAGGTGAAATTATTTCATTTATCATTCCATTAGTTTCGCTAGATACCCAGTCATTAATTGTATCGGAGGCATTATCATTATCGGAGAAATCAATATTCTGGGCATTGGAATAGAATTTTGTGGATAACATTTCTTGAAAATCTTCATTTATTTCATTTTGTACTGCCACATAGACTTTATTTGCAAAACTTATGATTTTATTATCCTTATATTTGCTCAAAACGGAATGAAATTTATCACCTATTGCATGGGGATTATGGACCTTTATATTCAATGATCTATCCATTTGAATTGCAGTTTCTCCTTCAACTCCCAAACGAATCATACCCAGACAAGCCTCAATTGAAAATGGTGAAATTATAACATTCTCATTATTATTTTCTCTGATGACTTCATCGAAAACTCTTCTACTGAAATTATCCAAACTGATGTGAAATGCAGCATTGTTGGCCTCTAGACCAGTTAGATGTATGACAACTATGCAAAGCAATGTTGGTATTTTCACTAAAATTATGTTATATGGAACAGAAAATTTATTTGCGGAATACTAATGTAATACTTGTACACAGAAAAAAAAATCCGTAGTTAAACTAACGTTAATTTTAAGTTACACCCAGAGAAGGAATATGATCACCTCAACCATGTTTCAAGAGCAAAATGTTTTTTTTTGAATGGTGACCATGTAACATCTTTGCCGCAACCATGTTATTTTCTCGGAGATTATATGTCTGAATTCGGGAAGCATATTATTTTTGGCGAGAAAAGAACATTTTTGCCATAAACATGTTACATGGTCACCATCCAAAAATAACATTTTGCTCTTGAAACATGGTTGAGGTGATCATATTCCTTCGTGTATTTTTATTGGAAAAAAATGTATTTGCTTGTAAATTTTATTATTTTTATCAAATTTTTCACAGCTTAATGAAATCTTACTTTTTTTATGTATGTCTCAAAAATTTTATGAACTAAACGTGAGTATAAAGTTCAATCACCGTACACATAAGTTCACTATGAACTAAAAGCCCAAAAAAAGTAAGAATGAACTACTGTATGGTTAAAATGGTCATGATTTGACGCCAATAATTTTCTTCTTCAGAGTGAGTTAATTTTTTCTTCTATGAGATGATGTAATTTCGTGAACTGCAGTAAAAAAATACAAACAGGGCATTACAATTTCCTTGTTTTAACAACGCTTTATGGAAATCTCAAAATGTGGAGTAAAATTTAGTTCAATTTTCGTGCGATGTAGTTCATTCTTCCTATAAAACAGTTCACTTTTTTTCAGTGTATATAAACGATTTAAGTCTCAGCAATGTCATCCATAAATTGAATATTGAATGAACGAAGCTGCAATAAGTTTTACCTGTCTGCGAAATATACTCATTACGGATAGTTTCAAATTATTCCCACTTTGTTGGGATGACCTCCTCAGTTATGTGATATTTGTGTCAAGCGAGTGACATTATTAACTTGGGAAAGAAAAAGAAACCAAATAAGGATAATACGACGGTGAGTGAGGCAGCAGTTCGTAGCCCAATTCAAGCAATTCGGCACTGAAGCGCAGCGGTTCCAAATCATTTTATTTTCAATGTCCACCAAATTCAGCACTTCACTATATTACTAATTGCACTCCTTGTGCAAAATTTGATACCTCTAGGTTCAAAATACTAATCTCACATTGTTAAAATTTTGCAAAAAAAAAAATTGTGGGCCCATATCGCGCAAACTGTAAGGGATATTCACAGACGCACTCGAAGTTTTTGTATGATTTTACAAATTCTATCCAGGTGACCAACTTCAACGCCTACAGGCCTGGCTGTGGACTCACTCAGCGTTCACACAAAGAAAAAATTATGTTGATATCTTTATCCATTCCGAATTATTTAAAACAAACGATTTGGCACCACTGTGTGACGGACAGAGAGTGTCGCCATTACACTTTCCCCTAATGCCATGTTGCATATATTGGTACAGTTAACTTCATCAACGACGACTTATCGCTGCCGTCGGGAAAAATGCATGAACACAGTGTGGTTTTCAAAATACTACTAGATTTGCCAACCGCAGAGGATTACACTTTGGCAAAACCACTTTTCAATTGGGAATTTGAAACCCCGAGGAATAAAAGTTATGTGACGAGTGAGTTTTGGAGTATACCTGGAAGTGTTTCAGACTGAAAATGGTGGACAAAATTAGCAGAATACCCTCAAAAAGCATTTGTGAATATTAATGGCATTTAAGGCCCCAGAAGGCTTAAAGTGCCACATATAGGAAGAGTTTTATATAGGTTTGATTTTTGCGTCCTAGGAAATAAAATTGAATTCATTCCATTTTTCTGCTTTTTTTCTTCATGTCAATCAAAGTTCTTTAAACGCATGACAGCGAGAACTTAAATTTCCAAATTCAGACTCGATTGAAGTAGAACTCAGGCTGTGTTTCAAGGAAAATCATCTGCTATTTTGAAACGATTTTTTCTTTGCTTTGTAGTCAGATTGCAAAAAGACAACAAATTTAAAGACAATTTCATTAATTTTGAAGATTCTTTGAAAATTATTAAAGTTACGTTGACCTTAGACAAACGAACAATTCTTTCATTTTAAAAAGCCCATTTTTATGTCAAATCACTTAATTATAAGGACAACATGACTTCATTGAAAAGTTAATCGTCTTTTGGACAAGGCTAAGCAAAAACTCATTCGTAAATTAAGAACAAGAAATCTTTGGCCGCAGGACAATATTTTTTCAGTGCAATAAGGTAAAGTACTTATATAAATTACAAACGAAATTACGAAAAACGCCAACTTACCGTCTATACGCATTTTTGGTTTTTTGATATATAAAAATCAATTGAATAAGAAAAGCAAAGTACGTCAGTTAAGCAAAATGGTTTACTGTTTATTATTTTTGCTTTGAAAAGGTGTCAAGAGCATAAGCTATAAGTATAAAGCTGTTGTTGTCTACATAATCTTAATTAAAATTAAACAAATAGAATATGTACTTGTTTGCATTAGATATTATAATACAATATAGGGTTTCGCCTACTGGGGCCTTTATTGTTCAACATATAATTAAAAACACAGAGGATGGCAAACCAATTCCAATAGCCACTGTTTTGTTCGATTCCTTGATCAAGGGTATTGAAGCTAGTTCAACAAACTTTTTTCCTTTTTATACCCTCCACCATAGGATGGGGGTATATTAACTTTGTCATTCCGTTTGTAACACTTCGAAATATTGCTCTAAGACCCCATAAAGTATATATATTTGGGGTCGTGGTGAAATTCTGAGTCGATCTGAGCATGTCCGTCCGTCCGTCCGTCTGTTGAAATCACGCTAACTTCCGAACGAAACAAGCTATCGACTTGAAACTTGGCACAAGTAGTTGTTATTGATGTACACTGTTAGAAAAATATGTTTTTCATATGTTCCGAAATAAAAAAAGGTGTTTCAGGCACAATTTATAAACACAATATATTTAAGTGCAAACTTGTAATGTTCCTAAACTAATACTAAATGCTTGGGACACATATGTTAATATGTTAGAATATATTATGTTTGGGGCATGAATGTTTTATAAAAATAATATGTGTGAATGTAAACATATATAAATTTACAAATTTCGAGTAAACATATATATATTGTGATAGTTTATTCAGCGAGCGAGAGTATAGAGAAAGAAATAGAGATGAAACCGGGAGGGTTGACGAAAGATATCAACATAACACAGCGAGAGAATGAAAAGAGAGCAATTTCTGTGAAACCGCTTGTATGTTGTTTCGGAAAACTGTTTTATGATAAGGCCAACAATTTGATATGTTTAAGTCTAAATATTATTATTTGAATATTAGAATGAGAATAGACATTTAAAAAAAACAGCATGTGTTTTCGCCTTGAGAGCAGCATTTTATGTATATGGGGACATGTGTTTTGTTGATCATTTTGGCATTATGGGCACAATTTTTTTTCTTGGTTCTTTAAAAGAAATCAGAACGTATGATAACCACTGCTCCACGTGGCCAACAAATGTATGTTTCTGTTAAATAATGTTATGTTTGCATGGGCTCTATGGGCAAACTATGCTATATAAATGTAACTTATAACGATAATTGTCTATTGGTGATTGGCTGGTTGGCTTACAAATTGCATGGTTCCCGGTTCGATTCTCCGTCCAGGCGAAAGGTAAAATTAAAAAAATTTTAAAATTTAATAATTTCTTCAACATTATTTGTATTACAAAAAAAGGTGCCAAGAAATAAAAATTTCGTGGAAGTGAAAATTATGTGAGGGAATGAGCACAATCTTCTTGGGGCGAAAATTCTTCGAAGCATATAATATTTTTGGGCTTAAAGTGCTTCCAAACATATAATATGTTCACATAAAACAAACATAATAATGTTTCGGCAATATCTAATAATATATGTGCTTCCTGCTAAATATGTTTGGAACATATGTTAGAGAAGCGATTTTTTTTGAGGGTGTACACACAAAAAAATAAAATATAAATTTGTACATAAATTTGTACATTTTTATAAATTTATGGACTGTTTTCATACAAAATGTGTACACTTACATAATATATTGTTTTCATAAATATTTGTTATGAAATTATGAATCTTTTAATAATATATACACTGTTAGAAAAATATGTTTTATATATGTTCCGATATAAACAAAATGTGTTTCGGGCACAATTTTTAAACACAATATATTTAAGGGCAAACATGTAATGTTCCTAAACTAACACCAAATGTTTGGGACACATATGTTAATATGTTAGAATATATTATGTTTGGGGCATGAATGTTTCATAAAAATAATATGTGTGAATGTAAACATATATAAATTTACAAATTTCGAGTAAACATATATATGTTGTGATACTTTATTCAGAGAGCGACAAAGAGAGAGAGAGAGTTAGTATAGAGAAATAAATAGAAATGGAAACCGGGAGTGTTGAATAAAAAGATATCAACATAACACAGCGAGAGAATGAAATGAGAGCAATTTCTGTGAAACCGCTTGTATGTTGTTTCGGAAAACTGTTTCATGATAAGGCCAAAAATTTAATATGCTTAAGTCTAAATATTATTTAATTTGAATATTAGAATGAGTATTCGGAATCAAGAGAATAGACATTTGAAAAGCAACAGCATATTACAAAAAAAGATGCGAAGAAGTCAAAAATTTCGTGTAAGTGAAAATTATGTGAGGGAATGAGCACAATCTTTTTTGAGGAATTCTTCCAAGCATATACTATTTTTGGACTCAAAATGCTTCCAAACATATAATATGCTCACATAAAACAAACATATTAATATTTCGGCAGTATCCAATAATATATGTGCTTCCTGCAAAATATGTTTGGAACATATGTTAGAGAAGCGATTTTTCTTGAGGGTGTAGAGACGGTTTCATAAAATTAATGAAAATTTACTTAATATATCAAAAATACTGGTTTTCTCTTAGCGTGAGAGAGCAACAACATAGAGTTACTCTCATATGTATACAATACATACGAGGCAACAAAAAACTAAACATAACGTTTTGAAGGTAACACGCGAGTATTTGATGTATTTGAGTTTTCAGTAATTTTTCCCCCGTCGAATCTGGGGGAAAAATTTTAAAAAAAAGTTGCATATAATGCATGACGTTTTTAGTACAAATTATGTAAAGGTACATATTTTTCAATGACAAAAATATGTATACTTCATTTGTAATATTAAAATTTCCATTCATATTATGTACACATTCATAGTCAATGAAAACCTGTATTTTTGATTTTATGATTTGTTTTCATATAATTTATGAATCCCGTGTTTGGAAAATTTTTGTGAACACTATTCATAAAATAAATGCATTATTTTTTTGTGTGTAGGTCGGATAGCCCCCATATAAACCGATCCCCCGATTTGGCTTGCCGAGCCTCTAAGAGAAGCAAATTTCATCCGATCCGGCTGAAATTTGGTACATGGTGTTGGTAAATGGTCTCTAACAACCATGCAAAAATTGGTCCACATTGGTCCATAATTATATATAGCCCCCATATATATAGCCCCTGGGGATCGGTTTACCCCAGATTTGGCTTGCGGAGCCTCTAAGAGAAGCAAATTTCTTCCGATCCGGTTGAAATTTGGTACATGATGTTATTATATGGTCTTTAACAACCTTGCAAAAATTGGTCCACATCGGTCCATAATTACATATAGCCCCCATGTAAACCGGTCCCCCGATTTGGCTTTCGGAGCCTCTAAGAGAAGCAAATTTCATCCGATCCGGCTGAAATTTGGAACATGGTGTTAGTGTATAATTATATAGCCCCCATATAAAGCGATTCCCAGATTTGACCTCCGGTTCCTTTTGGAGAAGCAAAATTCATCCGATCTGGTTGAAATTTGGTACGTGGTGGTAGTATATGATATTTAACAACCATGCCAAAAGTGGTCCATATCAGTCCATAATCATATATAGCCCCCATATAAACCGACCCCGAGATTTGGTTTTGGAGCCTCTTGGAGGAGCAAATTTCATCCGAGTCAGTTTAAATTTGGTACATTGTGCTAGTATATGGCCGTTAATAACCATGCCTAACTATGTCCATATCGGTCTATAATTATATATAGCCCTCAGATAAATAGATCCCCAATCACACAAAAATTGGTCCATATCAAGTTCATAATTGTATATAGCCCACATATAAGCGACCCCCATATTTCAATTATGGCTCTCTACGTACCGTGCAAAAGTCCATATCGATTCGTAATTATTTGTAGACTTACCTATACATACCTTTTTTGTCTAATATATACCACGAATGGACTAACTCACAATTTAGAAAGCGATGTTAAGAAGTTTTAAGATACCACAACCCAATTAATTCGATTGTGGATGACAGTCTTTCGTAGAAGTTTCTACGCAATCCATGGTGGAGGGTACATAAGATTCGGTCTGGCCGAACTTACGGCCGTATATACTTGTTTGATTTTATTTGAATACGTCATCGTAATTAAAATCGATAAAAAAATGTATATACACAGAAAAGTCCTTTCTTTTTCGGTGTAGCGACGGCTAAAGCGGTAAGATCAAGAACTTCGAAAAGTAAACTTTTCCAAATTTTGTAAAAGTCAAAATGTGACATATTTATTCTGAATACAATATCTGGTCCCCCTACTCGATAAAGGATTATCCTGTGTCAAATTATAACGAAAGAGATAAAAATCTCTTGATGTAAATCGGGCGAAGCATGTGAATGGGAGCTATATCATAATTGACCGATTTATGACGATAACAATAAATAGATGTTCTGATGGGCGAGGGAATAGCCAGGGGTGCATCGACTAAGGAGATGAGTCCAAAATTCTTATTTATGTCGTATTACTAAAGAGTTTTCAAATTAAAAACCATTATATTATTCAGGGCAAATAAACATAGCTTGATTATCCACAGAATAAAGTGCATGTTTTCGCTGTCTCATGATGTTTATATTTATACAACTGATTACATTTTCATATTTATCATAATATAATCGTTTTCATCAACAATTGACGAATATTAATATTAGTATTTGGTATGTTGTGACGGAAGTTATATATACATTTTAGAATTCTTATATTCGTAAGCGAAAAAAATTTAACGCCAAATGTAAAGTAAAAAATTTCACTTTTTAAATTCGTTTAAATTCGATTATTAAAATTAATTTAAATTCGAAATGAACAAAATATTTTTTGCCATAGATTTGGTTTTATTTGTCCTTTGAGAAATACTTATGATAACAAAATATATTGGAAAGAGCTAAATTCCATTGGAGCCTAATAATTAGCATAACTCCAGCGTAGTATGAGCGTATACACTACACGCTAAGAAAGTTTGGAAAAAGTTTTTCTTTGTTAGAGTTTTTTGAATTCCTTCGACAATTTTAAACTTTTATCACCAAAAAAATTTTTATTTTTTCAATAAAAAAATTATTTTTCAACCAAGAACACAGTCCATTTCGTTTATATCAAGCACTGTTCTTTTCTGACTTTAAGTCTTTAATAAGACACATTTTACAGTTCATAGTAAAAATTTAATATAGTAGTATGTAATGTTGAACTTTTTTTTGGGAATCTTCCGAACGTATCTGGAATATATGTAAACAAAAAAACAAAAAAAACTTTTTGGTGTTCGGTCGAAGCAGAGATCGAACCCACGACCCTTGGCATGCAAGGCGGACGTAGCAACCACTGCTCCACGGGGCCCAACTAGATGTATGTTTCTGTTAAATAAAGTTTGTTTACTCGGCTCGTGGGCAGGTTGGGTGATAAGTCCCCGGTCTGACACATAGATGGCGTCGCTAGTATTAACTGCATATTATTTTTATATAGTACCAACCTTCAAATGATTCGTGTCAAAATTTGACATCTGTAATTCAATTAGTTTGTGGGATAGAGCTTCTTTTGTGAAGCAACTTTTGTTATTGTAAAAAATGGAAAAAAAGGAATTTCGTGTTTTGATAAAATACTGTTTTCTGAAAGGAAAAATACGGTGGAAGCAAAAACTTGGCTTGATAATGAGTTTCCGGACTCTGCCCCAGGAAAATCAACAATAATTGATTGGTATGCAAAATTCAAGCGTGGTGCAATGAGCACGGAGGACGGTGAACGCAGTGGTCGCCCGAAAGAGGTGGTTACCGACGACAACATCAAAAAAATTCACAAAATGATTTTGAATGACCTAAAATGAAGTTAATCAAGATAGCAGAGGCCTTAAAGATATCAACGGAATGTGTTGGTCATATCATTCATCAATATTTGGATATGCGGAAGCTCTGTGCAAAATGGGTGCCGCGCGAGCTCACATTTGACCAAAAACAACAACGTGTTGATGATTCTGAGCGGTGTTTGCAGTTGTAATACACCTCGTAATACACCCGAGGTTTTCCGTCGATATGTGACAATGGATGAAACATGGCTCCATCACTACACTCCTGAGTCCAATCGACATTCGGCTGAGTGGACAGCGACCGGTTAACCGTCTCCGAAGCGTGGAAACACTAAAAAGTCCGCTGGCAAAGTAATGGCCTCTGTTTTTTGGGATGCGCATGGAATAATTTTTATCGATTATCTTGAGAAGGCAAAAACCATCAACAGTGACTATTATATGGCGTTTTTGGGGTGTTTGAAGGTCGAAATCGCGGCAAAACGGCCCCATATGAAGGAGAAAAAGTGTTGTTCCATCAAGACAACTCACCGTGCCACAAGTCATTGAGAACGATGGCAAAAATGCATGAATTGGGCTTCGAATTGCTTCCTCACCCACGGTATTCTCCAGATCTGGATCCCAGCGACTATTTCTTGTTCTCAGACCTCAAAAGGATGCTCGCAGGGAAAAAATTTGGCTGCAATGAAGAGGTGAACGCCAAAACTGAGGCCTATTTGAGGCAAGGAAGGAGTACTACCAAAATTGTATCAAAAAATTGTAAGGTCGTTATAATCGTTGTATCGCTCTTGAAGGGAACTATGTTGAATAATAAAAACGAATTTTGACAAAAAAAAATTGTGTTTTCTTTGTTAGACCGGGGACTTATCAGCCAACCTGTTATATTCTGTATTCATCTTCAGATAAACTATCTAATTAATCCCTAATGTAAAGTATAAATTCATATTGTCTTTTATTATTTAAAAACATAATTTTTAAATTACAATTTATTTAAGTTTTCGCTAATATTAAAAAAAAAACATTAACTTTAATCTTTAACATAGAAACTATAAATCAACAAATTTATATGATATTATTTTAAGCTCCAATAAAAGTTCCTTCAAATAATTTCACATTATCGGTATTGATAATCGCATAGTAAAATGGATGGTCGGCCCTAAAGATAGGGTATGGAATATCGGCTCCACTTCGAGCAGATATACCAAGACCTGGAAATAAAAACATATATATTTGAATGCATAAAAAAATATATAAATAAAATATATAGTACATCCTGGATTTTAAAGAGTGGGTTACATTATATGTCTTGGGGACAAAATTTTAACGAAGATTTCTCTACCGTTTAAATACTACACGTACGAAAAAGACTGTTTTTCATATGTTTGGGTGTAAAAATTATATGTTTGGAACTCAATTTCTTTAACACAATGTTTTTAAGTGCAAGCATATAATGTTCATTAGAGTGACCGCACGTGTTAACGTCGTTTAATCGGGCTCAAATCGGGCTATCCCAATATCTGGAAAGGGGATTCCTTTTGTGGGGTTAAGGCGACAGAAAAACAATTTTTTGAAGCGATATGGTCCAATTTTTGCATGTCACACCAAATCGGATAAAATGTATTTCTATAAGAAATTGGCTCTTCCAAGAGGTTCCAGAAGTTAAATCTGGGGATAGATTTACCTAAGAGATATGACCCAATACCCTTATACCGACCTATATAGTTATTACAAAGACAATTGAGAGAAGAAAATGGGAGATTGGAGCTAGGTCCATATTTTTCGTTTATCGAACCGAACGCGTATACGAAAAGTATTGACATAGAATTAAAATGAAAATAAAAAGAAATTAAGTGCACTAAATAAATTTCCATAAAAGGGAAAATGTAATTTTTTTGTTGTCGCCTAAAATTTAACATTGTTTCATCAAGAAAATTAAGTTTTCCATTTAAAAAATAAGAAACCAATAAAAAAATTACAAACATGTATGGAACTAGTACCGCCAATGCAACATTTGGTGTGACGTAGGCCAATTTCCCATTTTCTAAAGCGCATTGTCTTTGGTTATTACTTGTATCAATATTCAAGGCGATAGCTCGCTTCGTTCGGAAGTTAGGTGGATTTCAACACATGGGAAAACGGACGGACATGGGAAGATCGACTAAGAATTTTACCACGACTCCTACTTTATGGGATCTGAGACCAATATTTCATTGAGTTACAAACAGAATGATAAAAATAGACCCTAAATGGTGGTGGGAATAATGATCAACATCAAATAGTATTACATACCAGATGCTCCTGCGGCTTCTGTTCCTTTCTCGTTGACGTCAATCAAAGCCTTATGCATGACATTGGATACCTGAATGGGTTCAATGGTTTTCAACATATTTCCAAAGTCTCCAGACGAAAACATTCTTTTTATGCCAATCTGTAAAATTTTGTAAAAAATGGAATATTAACAAAAAGTTGCACTTCAACCTTATACATACCTTTATTAGAACATCTTTGAGATCAACTTTAAATTCCACTTTGAATTTAGGAATATAGATATTAACATTAGTTTGCATTCCCATTTCTCTTACAACAGAATCCAATGTTTTATTTCTCAACTTCTCCAACAATTTAGATAATCCATCATTGGCATTAGGTAATAAAATCATCATAGAAAGATCAGAATTTTTATAGGGCAAACGTAGTACAGTTGCATCCAAATCAGAGAAGGTATTATATTGACAAAGATCTTTTTTAAACATCAAATGAACCTTTTGAGTAGCATGCTGATCACCATTGGTATAGAAATCCTGTTCTGTGGTTGCCTCTGGAGCAAAACCAGTATCCCATTCGCCTTTGAAGTAAATAGCACTTAATAGGAAAATACGCGTATCTGCATTTACAGCATCAGGAGGAATAAAATCCTTTATAGTTCCATTAGTGTTAAGTTCCACCCATTTATTCATACTGCCAATAGCTGCATCACTTTTGGAAAAATCGATATTTTCAATAGATGAATAGAACTCCTTGGATAATGTGGTATTAAATGTTTCATTTATTTCATAGCTATCTTTGATATAAATCCTGTTGGCCATATTCAGCATAGAGCTATTCTCGTATTTGCTCAAAATATTATGATAATTACTGGTGATACTTTCTAAATTCATTCCGCTTATATTGAAACTTTTATCAATTTCCAATGCTGTCTGATTAACTGCTACTTGGCGAGTCATTGCTAAACATGTCTCTATCGAGAATGGGGAATAGACTATATTTTTATCCCCATTAGATTTTGACAATTCTGTAAAAAGTTTTCCATTGAATGTTTCCAAGCTATTAAGGAATTCCGACTGTGTTATATTAATCGTTGGTACTTGAGCTGGCGGCTTGGAATGTTTTGCAAACGTAAAGAAATATACCATAGCAAGTATTGCTACTGTTGACGCAAGACTTAATAATACCGAAATAAAAATGCAACGGCAAGACATGTTTTTGGTGTTTATAATTCCAAATGATTTCGATTTTTATTAATTCTAAAACGAATGAATAGAACATATTGAAGTAGAAATTAATAAACTCGTTAAATTTAATTTAACTTTTTAAATTGAAACAACGTACGAGATTCTTAACTATAACGAAGATATTCGTAGTTGTAATAAATTTTCAATCAAACACACAAAATGTCTTGTGTGCTAACGAAAATAAGTCCTCATATAAATGAAATTTTGTCTGTTCAATTTATATTAAATTTTGTTTTGTTTGTTTGTCTCCGCATTTAGCAGAGTTATTATAACCAGCAACCTTTTTTGACTCTTTCTTTTTGAAAAATAAATTCAATATTTACTTAATTGTTTGATTTCCAAGTACATCACTCCAGTATACATCATGACATGTACTAAGGTCTGGGGGTTTTATACGAATTTTGGGAATGGTATACACAGCAATATTTCTTAAAACAATTTTCCCTCTAAAATTTAATAAAAACTATAATGATATCATAACTAGTTTAAAAGTTATACAAGTTCAATTCAGATTTTTAATTGTCCAAAAACTTTATTTTTAAAAATAAAATGTTCAATTTTCTTGTTTTTTTTTTTAATACACAGGAAAAAAGTCTTTTCAAATACCTTTCTTATGACCAGGGCTGTGGAGTCAGAGCCGGAGTCGGAGTCTGAAGATTTTGCTGGATTCGGAGTCGGAGTCGTAGAAATTTTGCTCGACTCCGACTCCGGCGAAACAAAATTTGAAAAACACTTCATATCTTTGTAACTAAAATATTTCGACAAGAAATATTTCCACAAAAAATATTTTCATCGAACAATGAAAAACGAAGTGCTGGATTTCAGGTCATTCAAAGTGTATTTATATGGGTGAAATTTCACGGCGATATAAAAAGTAGGTTTTACTAGAATGTGGGCTTAATTGATCAATTGTATTGTCCATTTTTAACATATAAAAATATAGATTTTTGACCCTGTATATACTCATGATAAAGGTACAATTTTAAGGCAATATAGCAGTAGAACCTAAAGTTCTGAATTTTTGGCAGGCATGTCGAGTTCGTAGATGAGTCAGGCCGGACAATTTTGTGATATAGCACCTACATATGAACCCAACTTCCGATTTGTTTTAAGAAATTTTTCCCAGTCTAAAATTTTCATAAGACTTGTCAAGAATTTCGAATTTAGAGTTATTCGAGATCCATAAATAAATGCGGAAATTTCCCAGCTTTTGAGATAGCCCTACATAATTACTTGAGAAATCTCCTTGTACACCCGATGTACTTGGAAGCTATAATTTTAAATTAAACCTCTGCCAACGTTCAGATGGCACGGTCGTGAAAGCCACATGAAATTCTTTACATTAAATTAATGGTCTCTAATGTCCATTTATAAATCGATAATTTACCATTTTACTTCTATAGAAACAATACTCGTAAGTATACAGCTATTGCTGTCATCTGTTGTATGGTAATGGTTATTTAAAATTCGACCCGTCCCAAATTTTTCTGGAAATTGCTGTTATACCCATATTTTGATGTGGTTTCTATATAGTCTTGTGTCGTAATTTAATTTATTGGCCTGAAATTAAAATGTAGAGTTCTTTACATCCCTAAAATGCTGAGGTTTGTCGTCGAGTCGTATCAAAATTAGAGTTATTTTGGACATATAAACACATGACAAAATTGAGTATTTATATCGGTCTATTTTTGGAACTTAAAATTACAATTGGAATACTGTTAAAATGAGATTTAGGTACACCTCCTGGAGTCGACTCCAGAGTCGGAGTCGAGGCTAATAAGAAATGCTGGAGTCGGAGTCGACAAAATTGACTCGATTCCACAGCCCTGCTTATGACACATTATGTTTAGACCGCTGCTTAGTAAAATGAGCCAATAACTAACTCTTTTAAATAGCTCAATTTTCTCAATGTACATTTAAACACATGGCAAAACCGATGTCCACTAAATTTGCCAACTTTGGCGATACTTTATCCATTCAAAAGTTGTAGAATTATTTCCAAAACAAATAATAAATAATAATAATAATAATTTGGATCCAGTGTGCGCTGCACGAAAGTGGCTCTTGAGATGATCGATCTTTGGTATTTAATCCATTCTTGGTTAATGCGTGCTGAGTGCCAAATCCTGTTGGAATGTCCATGCGGCCGAAATGTTTGTCTGCCCAATATTCAATACTCTCGTTAGGACATTTTCCCGATGAAATCGACTTTTTTTTTTGACCCCTCTGTTTATGAATATGAGCGGGTAGCGGGAACCATCGATCATTACGGCAGCCGACACCATTACCATCGGCGGAGTTCGAGTTCTGATGGCGAATTTCGTGTCTACTTGTCAAAGAGGTCAATTTTCAGTTTATCTCTTTGACAAGTAGACACGGTCATTTTGGTTTTTTTTTTCTCAAACTGAGAAAAACAAATTAGATATCTGGCCACTTTCTTCCAAGCGAATTAACTCTTTGACTCTTTCCTTTTGCACCTTTTGGAAGTTCAATGGTTTTAATCTAGGCTTAATTTTCAATATATCCCAGCAAAAAAAGCGTCGGCAAAAAAGTAGTGAAAATGTTCTTTTTGGATCCGGAAGTGGTGCCAACTTGACGTAGAAGCGATGAATTTAACATGGCCTTGTCCATCATTTCTACAGCCGCTGCACTGAATTTGCATCACTTCTTAAGGAGTGGAGAGAGTTCAGTGTTTTGGATGTGAATTAAGAAATTTTGTCATATTTTGACAAATAAATAATTTTTAATTTTTTTTTATGATTTTAATGCATTATAACGCTTGTCTGGAACATTTGCCATCAAATATTTTAAAAAATTCGCAAGTTTTCTAAAAAGGATTTAACACTTTTTCGGCTAAATTTAAATAATTTGTGCCATTTCATTAATTCTTAAAATGTTTTTAACCTATTTGAAACAAAAACAAGTATATACAGCAGTAATTTCGGCCGGGCCGAATCTTAAATACCCACCACCATGAATCAAATATAATAGTTTACTTTAAAAACTCTTCGTCGTAGCGGGTTACTTGATAATATATAGCATTTTGGGGGGTTTAATGACAAATCTTCTCCCAAACAAATCAGTTAAACCAGTACGCTTCCCGAAGAAAAAATTTAAAGATTCTACCTATGAAGACCATATCAGATTGTGGATTTATGAGAACCAATTTTGTTTGAGTTTTAGAGAAATCATAGACATATCGTGCAAATGATGAAATAACGCCTTGATTTGAAATCTTAAATCTGTGGATTTTTTCCGCCATTATTTAAATGAATATGATGAGTAAAATTTGGAAATTTTACTTTCAGTTTCAAGCAAGTTTCATGATCAGTGCGCCTGCTATACCCTGAAAGAAGTGTTTTCTTTTCTGAGGAACGAAATTTTAGGCAAGCAAAGTTTTCTTTTGACACAAATTTTAGAGACAATCGTTGAATCGCTTATCAAAAATTCGGATTAGTTTGCACTAAACGAAAATACTTTATACGAAAGGGGAATTTCGTTTGTCTAAAATTTCATTCCGGAGGAAAATATTTTTTCTGTGTGTGTACCATCAAGAAGTTAAATCGGTCTATATGCATGTCTTGCCAAATGGACTGGTAAAAATAAATGCGATACAGATTTTTGAGGGTCTAAAATTCCAGTGTATATAAATTTTTGTGCAAATCGGTTTCTAGAAGCCCAATGAGTTAAATCTGGAGATCGGTCTATGTGGAGGCTATACTAAAACATGGGTCGACACACACCATATGCGGCTGACCTATTTGTGGTCAGACGGATTCCAGAAGTCCTAGAAATAAATTCGTGAGTTAGGTCTATATGGGGTCTATACCAAAACATGGACCAATACCACCTCTTAATGTTCTTCAAATACCTCTAGAATTCCACTTTCAGACGAATTGGGTGAAAACTACGAATTCTAGAAGCCCAAAAAGTAAAAACGGTCTATATAGGGGATATATCAAAACATGGACCAATACGGACCATTTTCGACACACCTCTTTATGGTCCTATGATACGTCAATATTTCTTATTTTCGGCAAATTGGATAAAAACTACGGATTCTAGAAGCTCAATAAACAAAGTCGGTCTAAAGGGTGGTTAAATTGTAAGGGCCGTTGTTGAATGTGAACCACACCTAAACGCCAAGTTTTTTCCGAATTTTATTTGACATTTCTCTATTTCAGACTTACTCAATTTGAGCCATGGAGAGATACATAATCAAAATGCATATCGTGCACCTTCATCTTCAGTGATGAGGCACATTTTCACCTCAGTGGATTCGTCAATAAACAGAATTGCCGCATTTGGGCGAATGAGAATCCTAGAGTGATTGTCGAAAAACCAATGCACTCACAAAGAGTGACTGTTTGGTGCGGTTTATGGGCTGGCGGCATCATAGGACCGTATTTTTTCCAAAATGAGGCCGGTCAGGCAGTTACTGTAAATGGTGTTCGCTATCGTGAGATGATAACGAACTTTTTATGGCCCGAATTGGAAGATATGGATGTGGACAATATGTGGTTTCAGCAGGACGGTGCCACTTGCCACACAGCTAACGAAACAATGGCCATTTTGCGCAACAAATTCAATGGCCGTGTTATCTCACGTAATGGCGATGTCAATTGGCCGCCAAGATCATGTGATTTGACACCGTTGGACTTTTTTCTTTGGGGTTATTTGAAAGAAAAGGTGTACGTCGATAAGCCAGCAAAAATGCAAGAGCTAAATGATGAGATAATTCGGCACATTAACGGCATAGAACCTCCATTATGCCTCAGCGTCATCGAAAATTTGGACCATCGGATGAAGGTGTGCCACCGAGGTCGCGGCGCCCATTTGGCCGATATTTTTTTCCATACACAATTGAGTAACACCAATATATCATAATAAAATAAAATTACAATAATTTCCTAAATAGTTTGTGTTTTATTCAAAATCAACATCGGCCCTTGAAATTTTAACCACCCTTTATATGGGGACCATACCAAAATATGGACCAATGGCACCATTTGCGACACACCTATTTGTGATCTTAAAATACCTCTAGATTTTAAATTTCAAGCCAATCGGCTAGAAAATATAGTATCTGGACGCCCAAGAAGTAAAATCGAGAGATCGGTCTATATGGGGGTTATACCAAAAAAATGGACCGATACACCTCAATTTCGGGGTCCCAAAATACCTCTAGATTTCCAATTTCAGGCAAATCGGGTAATAAATACAGGATCTAGACCCCCAAGAAGCAAAATCGGGAGATCGGTCTATATGGGGGCTATACCAAAACATGGACCGATGCGCACCATTTGCGGCACACCTTTTTATGTTCCTCAATTACATCTAGATTTTTAATATCAGGCAAATTGGATAAAAACTACGGTTTTTATAAGCCCAAGACCCCAAATTGGGAAATCGGTTTATATGGGCACTATATCAAAACTTGGACCGATATAGCCCATCTTCGAACTTGACCTGCCTGCAAACAAAAAACGAATCTGTGCCAAATTTCAGGACGATAGCGCCAATATTGAAGGCTGTAGCGTGATTACAACAGACAGACAGACAGACATGCTTATGTTATATCGTCTTAGAATGTCTCCCTGATCAAGAATATATATACTTTATATAGTCGGAAATCGATATTTCGATGTGTTATACACGGAATGACAAACTTAACATATTATACCCCATTAACCCTTCTATGGTGGTATATAAAAAAATAAATAAATTTCCCATTAAAAATATGAAAAAAGCGGGTTATAAAAAATTGACTCAAATGAACTTTCTATGCAGTTAAAATAAAGAACATCTTTGGGAAGGCATTTTTGGAAGTTCTTCTAAAGTTGTGCCTTGAGAAGAACTTCCAATTTTTTTTGCTGGGATTTTGCATTCGTTTTCGTTTTAGCCACCTGTGGGTTTCCAGGCAAATATAAAGCAATCACACTATCACTCTCGAATTCCATTACGAATAGCTTTATTTATGAATGCAAAATGCTTTTGTTAGCTTGTAAACATCTCCCCATGTTCTGATTTATGAATTAGCAAAACGAAAAATTTTGAACTCTGAATAACTCGTCAACAGTTTCATCTTTTTCCAAGAGTTTTTTCCCTTAAATTTCCTATCCGTAAGAATAGTATGTACAAATTATATATCATTGTACTGAGTCTCGGGAACATTTGCGAGCGTGTCGGAAGGTGAGTCCTCAAAATTGTTTCGTTGGTGAGTGTGGCTTTTCACTTCGTGAATGTGTGTCCTATTCCTATTAAATCAATAAATACGCCAATATTCGACATATCTTCTAGAATTTGGCACAAAGTCTTATTTTTCGCCTGACTTTATCTATTTTTTTCTTCTTCTTTTAATATGAACAATTTCAAATAAAATACATATTTTATCAGTATTCTCTAGTTTTATTTGATTTTAATACTTGTGTTTTGTTGACAAACTATATTGTAAGTAGTTAAAACCCCATAAAGACAGAGTGAATACCCAATTTTAATATATTTCTCGATATTTTGTATGGGCATTGTGTTGACTGGAAATGCACATGTCTCTGTAGATTTTCCCTTATTGATGACTATATACAATGTAGCACTCACCTTATATCTGCTTCTCACAAAGTTTTCAAGTTAACTAATTAACTATCCAAAATGCCACAGGCATATAGGTAAAGCTTTTCTTTAAACGCAATTTCAGAACAATTGTTCAAACGCAACCCATGACTAATCAACAAAAATTTTCTAAGCTACTACTTTTGAATTTCGAATGATAAATGGTAGACAATGTTTTAACGAATTCACAGCAAAGTCTGTTGAATACGATCACTGAAGCTCGATATTGAAAATTCCCCGAGTATTAGCATAAAACGTTTATTTTTAAGTTACTTATTATGGACTTTTTCGAAAGATATTTGTAATGTGAAAACACTATGTAGTAGGGGAACTCGTTAAAGTTATTTTCCTTACATTATTTTCATAGTCATGCTAAGTCAAAAATCAAGTGTGTTTCGATTAGTCTATTATGTAAGTTAACACGCCGTGAGCGATAGTTTCACCTTATCGGCAATAAATATGCAGGGATGTAGCAATTATATTGTTGTAGGGGGACGACATTCTTTACCCTTATTCACTGAAAAAAAAGTAATCTTTTTCATGCATAAATTAAACTAAATTGTATTAGATGTTTTGAGATTTAAAGAACGACACTTTACAGCAATTTTTTTTTTTTTGATTTTGGCTACAATATACCATTATATATATAGAATATTTGGTTAGAAAAACTAAACAACGAAATACACGCAAAAAACAATTCTTTCCTCTCAAACGAAATTTTAGACAAACATTTACTTTTTGCTTTAAGGAAGTTTATTTGGAAGAAAAGTATATATTTTTTGTGATAAACGTTTATTCTTTTCCAGGATGTAAAAACAATTTCATTAAGACTAACTCAAAATAACAATCTTTTCTGGCTAATTGCATTTTCTCTCACATCTTTCTCACGTCCACGAGGTTTTTTAGTTCTTAGCATCTTTTTCCGTAATAAAAACAATCCCAGCAAAAAAAATGGTATAATTTCAAAAGCACTTGCAGAAGATGCACTCCCAATGATGTTCTTTATTTTAACTTCCCAGGAA
The DNA here is from genome assembly GCF_050003625.1 of Haematobia irritans. Taxonomy (NCBI): domain Eukaryota; kingdom Metazoa; phylum Arthropoda; class Insecta; order Diptera; family Muscidae; genus Haematobia; species Haematobia irritans. The sequence continues at coordinate 122,553,880 of NC_134401.1, forward strand.
GTTCTTTTAGTTCATTGTTTTAAAACATGTTTTGTCACACTTTTAATGGGTAATTTTAACTTTTTATACCCACCACCATAGGATGGGGGGTATATTAACTTTGTCATTCCGTTTGTAACACATCGAAATATTGCTCTAAGACCCCATAAAGTATATATATTCTGGGTCGTGGTGAAATTCTGAGTCGATCTGAGCATGTCCGTCCGTCCGTCCGTCCGTCCGTCCGTCCGTCCGTCCGTCCGTCCGTCTGTTGAAATCACGCTAACTTCCGAACGAAACAAGCTATCGACTTGAAACTTGGCACAAGTAGTTGTTATTGATGTAGGTCGGATGGTATTGTAAATGGGCCATATCGGTCCACTTTTACGTATAGCCCCCATATAAACGGACCCCAAAATTTGGCTTGCGAGGCCTCTAAGAGAAGCAAATTTCATCCGATCAGGCTGAAATTTGGTACATGGTGTTAGTATATGGTCTCTAATAACCATGCAATAATTGGTCCATATCGGTCCATAATTATATATAGCCCCCATATAAACCGATCCCCCGATTTGGCTTGCGAGGCCCCTAAGAGAAGCAAATTTCATCCGATCCGGCTAAAATTTGGTACATGGTATCAGTATATGGTCTCTAACAACCATGCAAAAATTGGTCCACATCGGTCCATAATTATATATAGTCCCCATATAAACCGATCCCCCGATTTGGCTTGCGAGGCCTCTAAGAGAAGCAAATTTCATCCGATCCGGCTGAAATTTGGTACATGGTGTAAGTATATGGTCTCTAACAACCATGCAAAAATTGGTCCACATCGGTCCATAATTATATATAGCCCCCATATAAACCGATCCCCCGATTTGGCTTGCGAGGCCTCTAAGAGAAGCAAATTTCATCCGATCCGGCTGAAATTTGGTACGTGATGTTAGTATATGGTCTCTAAAAACCATGCAAAAATTGGTCCACATCGGTTCATATTTATATATAGCCCCCATATAAACCGATCACCAGATTTGACCTCCGGAACCTCTTGGAAGACCAAAATTCATCTGATTCAGTTGAAATTTGGTACGTGGTGTTAATATATGGCCTCAAACTCCCATGCAAAAATTGGTCGATATCGGTCCATAATTATATATAGGCCCCATATAAACCGATCCCCAGATTTGACCTCCAGAGCCCCTTGGAAGAGCAAAATTCTTCCCATTCGGTTGGAATTTGGTACGTGATGTTAGTATATGGTATCCAACAACCATGCAGGAATTGGTTCCTATCAGTCCATAATTATATATAGCTCCCATATAAACCGATCCCCAGATTTGACCTCCGGTGCCTTTTGGAGAAGCAAAATTCATCCGATCTGCTTGAAATTTGGTACGGGGTGGTAGTATATGATATTTAACAACCATGCCAAAAGTGGTCCATATTAGTCCATAATCGTACATAGCCCTATATAAACCGATCCCGAGATTTGGTTTTGGAACCTCTTGGAGGAGCAAATTTCATCCGAGTGAGTTGAAATTTGGTACATTGTGCTAGTATATGGTCGTTAACAACCATGCTTAACTAGGTCCATATCGGTCTATAGTTATATATGGCCCTCAGATAAATCGATCCCCAATCACAGAAAAATTGGTCCATACCAAGTTCATAATTGTATATAGCCCCCATATAAGCGACCCCCATATTTCAATTCTGGCTCTCTACGTACAAAAAGTCCATATCGATTCGTAATTATTTGTAGACTTAACTATACATAACTTTTTTGTCTAATATATACCATGTATGGACTAAATCACAATTTAGAAAACGATGTTAAGAAGTTTTAAGATACCACAACCCAAGTAATTCGATTGTGGATGATAGTCTTTCGTAGAAGTTTCTACGCAATCCATGGTGGTGGGTACATAAGATTCGGCCTGGCCGAACTTGCGGCCGTATATACTTGTTTTTGTTTCAAATAGGTTGCAAACAGAGCAAGAATTCATAAAATGGTACAAATCATTTAAATTTTGTCGAAAAAGTGCTAAAACGAATCTGAAAACATTGTAAATTTTTGAAAATATTCAAAGGTCAAACGTTTCCGTTATAATCTATTAAAAAATTATAAAAATTATTTATTTGACAAAATATCACAGAATTTTTTAATTTACATCCAAAACATTAAATTCGGATTACACCTAAAGAAGTGATGCAAATTCAGTGCAACGGCTGTTGAAATGCCGTCCTATGACAAACCCATGTTAAATTCATCGCTTCTGCGTCAATTTTGCAACTTACGGATCCAAATAGAACATTTTCATTACTTTTTTGGCGACGTTTTTTTTTACTGGGATGTGGAAGAAATTATTCGATTTTATAAATTTTTACATTTCGCCTGGACGGAGAATGGAACCGCGCACCATGCAATTTCTAAGCCAACACACTATCCACTAAGCTATGTTGCTGTTATTGTCATCAATAGACAATTATCCATTAAAGTATATTTATACAGCATAGCTGCGGCGCCACGATCCGATTAAACAAACTTTATTTAACAGAAACATACATTTAGTTGGCCACCGTGGAGCAGTGGTTGCTACGTCCGCCTTGCATACCAAGGGCCAGATCTTGCTTCGACCGAACACAAAAAAGTTTTTTTGTTTGTTTTTTTTTTTTATTTTTTTTTTTTTTTACATATATTCCAGATATGTTCGGAAAATTCCGAAAAGGTGTTCAACATTACATACTACTATATTAAATTGTTACTATGAAACTGTAAAATGTGTCTTATTAATGACTTAAAGTCAGAAAAGAACAGTGCTTGGTATAAATGAAATGGACTGTGTTGTTGGTTCAGAATTAATTTTTTATTAAAAAATTAAAATTTTGTAACAAACTAATTTTTTTTGGTGGGTCGTAGTGAAATTGTGAGTCGATCTAGCGATGTCTGTACGTCTGTCCATCTGTTGAAATCACCCAAACTTCCGAACGAAACAAGCTATCGACTCGGGTCATATTGAACCACACACAAAAAAATAAAATATGAATTTGTACATAAATGTGTACATTTTTGGAAATTTATGGACTCTTTCATGAAATAGATGTACCCTTACGTAATTATTTCATTCGTAAATACTTGTTATTAAATTAAGAAATTTTTAATAATGCGCATGGATGCTTTCGTAAAATTAATGAAACTGGTTTTCTCTTAGCATGGGAGAGCCAGAACTTAGAATTACTCTCATATGTATACAAGCATATAATACAAGACAGAAAACCAAACAACACGTGTCTTTGCTTTGTTTGTTTGTTTCAGTTCAGCTTGAGTCGCCGTCGCGATTCGAAGATTATTTATTGCTGAAAAAGGTTGAAGGAATAAAACAATTTTATTAATGAACTGGAAGCATTGGTGCTCATATTTATAAGTAACTAGCGTACCCGGCCCGCTTCGCTGCGCCTTCCAAAGCGTATTTGTAGGAATATTTTGCGTTAAGTTAGTCAACCATATCCTTCGTGCTGAAAACAAATTCGAAACAAATCCGACTACGTGCTTTTTCGTTTATAGGTACAAATACGACGGATATGCATATGTAAAACGGTTCGTCTTAAAAAATGTCGGGGAGAGGGTGTACCCTTTCCTCCAATTTTTTTAAATAATGTTCTGTATTCAAGTAGTTGGACAATCATCTATATTTCTTGTGAATTTTAAGTGTGGTTTGTCAAGGAAAGGTATCCTTCTTCTCAACATATCTCAAAATTGAGCACTACATTATAATAACATATAAAGAATTACTGTTTCCCATCCAATAAATCGGAAAAAGCAAAAGTAGTAAAAAATTTTACCACATTAATATTTTCTAAAATGTTGGAAAATGATGCACCCTCTACGTTGGCTGCCAATTTCATGTAAATTTAATTTCTTTACTAAAAAGAAGTCAGGAAGAAGCCTGTGCATAAAATATGTCATAAAATTATGTATCGAGTTCCCATTTACAGAAAACCCTCTACTTTCAATTTAAGAAAAAGAACGGACAAAAGGGAACCCTCTCCCCACCTTCGCTCTACTCCGACCTGATATCGAACTATCACGTACCCTATATTAATTTCACAAACTATTCAATGGTCCCTATAAATTCTATCGAAGTAAATCGACAAAGTTTAGTTCAATTTTCCCCTTCCCCAACCAGATATCGAAAAATCATATACCTACTAATCATCAATCATGTATACATTTAATCACCTCCTCCCACGTTCCCTGTAAATTTCAAGTAGATCGGAGATGTTTAAATTTTGCTCTATTGTTTTAAAGGGACGTCACTTTTCCCGATACAATATCGACAAACACCGTAGTGAATAGCATCCCTAACTTTCCCTGAAAATTCTTGAAACTTTCCTTCAAGTGTGGGGCAAGGAAGGTTGCCTCTTCGTTCATAACCTTCCCCCACTGCTTTTGTTAATTTCAAGAAAACTTAAGAATTTTTGTTTTTTTTTTGTAGCTTTAGAGGAGGACCTCCTCCTCCTATCTTTTGTAAACGTCCCAGAAAATGTAAAGCAAATTATAAGCCTAAAGGGGCGACCTCTCTTCCATTCAAATATCACAAAATCAGGTATCAACTATTAATATCGTAACCTCACCCCAGTCCTCTGTAAATTTCAAGTAACTCGGTAAAGTTTAATTGTTTCTCTGTATGTACTTAAGAGAAGTGGATGTCTCCCTATGCCCTTTTATTTTTATTAAAAAATCAGGAACCTGATATAAATTTCATAACCTCACCCATTTGTTCCGTAAAATTTCAGTCGGGGGAGTTTAGTTTTGTTTTTACTGTACTTTAAAAAAAGTCGGGCAAAGGGGTGGCGCCCCTCCCCGACCAAATATCGAAAAATAATGTAGCAGATTTTTGTCTAGATGCCAACCCCAATATTCTATGAAAATTTCAAGCAAATCGCATAATTTTGTTCCAGGTTTCAAAAAGTATGGCAAGGGGGGGACCTTCCCCGACCACATATGAAATCATCAGGTACCCCATATTAATTCCATAACTTCACCGCATGTTCTCTGCAAATCTCAGATAATTTAGAGAATTTTAGTTTTTTCACTGTACTTTAAAAAAAGTCGAACAAAGGGGAGGTCCCCCTCCGCCACCAAATATCGAAATATAAAGTAGCGGATCTTTGTCTAGATGCCAACCCCAACCTTCAATGAAAATTTCAAGCAAATCGGTCAACTTTGGTCCAATTTTCAAAACGTCCGCCAAAGGGGAGGTCCCCTCCGCGACCAGGTGTCAAAAAATAAGGTACCCTATTTTCACCACATGAACGCCCCCTACGATCTCTGAAAGTTTCAAGTAAATCGGATCAGCCGTTTCGGAGCCAACTCAGTACATACAAACAAACAATCAAACAAACAAACAAACAAATAAACAAACATAGATTGAATTTTATATATATAGATAAAAAAATATTATAAAATGTCTTTTATTCGCAGGGCTTTAATGCGGTTTTTAATAAATGGGTTCATACATTTTGACCAATTAAGAATTAGGGAAAAAATTGACAAAAAAAGAAAAGTTACATTCAATGCATGACGTTTTTAGCATATATAATGTAAATATACATATTTTTCAATGTCGAAAATTATGTATACTTCATTTATAATATTAAAAATTCCATTAATATTATGTATACATTCATAGTTAATGAAAACCTGTAGTTTTTAATTTAAGAGTTTTTTCATACAATTTGGAAAATTTGGAAAATTTTTAGGAACATAAAATAAATGATTTATTTTTTTGTGTGGACTTTTAGTATGTGGTACAAACCGGTTTAGGTTTATATGGTATAAAAAATAGGAACACATTTCATCCGGTCCGGTTAAAATTTGGTACGCAGACGTCGTTTAACAACCTTGCAAATTGGTTCATATCGGCCCATAGTTACATATAGCACCCATATAAGTGATGGGTTCAATCCCAGTTTCCACCAAAAACTTTTTCAGCTGTGGATTATCCCCTCTCAGTAATGTTGGTGACATCTCTGAGTGTTTCAAAACTTTTTTAAGAAATCTCAGAAACACAATGAATTTTTATGCATTTCAAGACTGTCTCCAGTTTTTTATGTACTATTTAAGTTTGTTATTTGTTTTCTTTTTTTTTTTGTTTTAATTTTCATAAATTATTTGAAGTGGGTCTGCGATCCTTGGAAAAACATGACACCGTTTCTATTCACAATCATATAGAAAAAGGGATGATCTACTTTGAAAATTTGGATAATTTCTGCAGGCCCAGGGCGGCTTGCTCCATATCCCACGAAACCTGAAATTTGAAAACAAGAAGCAACATATATTTTAGTTTAAAATGTTCTATTATTGAGAATTGAATCCAAAAAAGTAGTAAAAATTAATGGATCATAGGTTAGGTTATAATGGAAGTCCGATTAAGTTTCAGGCTCACTTAGACATTTCAGTCCATTGCGATAATAGATCATAGTTTTTCCATGTAGTCATTTACTCCCATTACCAAGTGTGACACATATCAGTCATATCAGCCCTGTTTAAGATACATAACTATAGTAAAAATACGATAAAATATATTATTTTCAAGACACGCAAATATTGTTTAATAAATTGGGCACAATTGAATTGGAATTGGACACTATGTAATATGTAAAATTAACCTGACTTCCTAGAAAGCCCGCAATCAATATCCGTTTTACTGTATATTTAAATACTTTAATATAGCAATACATAAATGCAGTGAGTTCATTTGTTCACAAAATTTTATTCAAATTATTAGAAATATTGCATAATATTTTAAGTTTAAAATTTTGATTGGGATCCCTGGAAAAAGATTACACCATTCTTATTCACAATCATGTAATGGAAAGCATGATCTACAATGAAGGTTGGAATAATTTCAGGAGGTCCAGGACGAACTGAGCCAAATCCAACAATACCTGTAATATTAGAATATATAAAATAACTTATTTGTGGATTTTTTTTAACATAAGATTTGTTGGAACATAACAATTATGTTGCGGACTAATAGATATTGTTAATAGTTTAGTGTTTCATTAGTTAATGCACGGATGAAAGATACTGTTTGGGTGTGAAAATTATATGTTTGGAAAACAACTTTTTTAACACAATATTTTTAAGTGCAAGCATATAATGTTCATGAACTAGAATATCATGTTTGGGACATATATGTTAATATGTTAGAACATATTACTTTGGGACATAAAATGTTTGTAAATGTAATATGCTTAGATGCAAACAAATATTAATTTAGAAATAGCCTATAAACATATATGTTTTTAAGAAAGAGAGACCTAGAGAGTATGCTGCAAGTAAAATACTGGAAGTAAGCAATTGGCGCCTTAAAAATATGTCCACACAAAGGAAATTTCATTAAAAATTTTTTCTACCAGTTTATGCCCTAAGGTGAAACATAATATGTTTGAACAAAACAAACAAACCAATCCTGAAAATATATATGCTTGAAGCAAAATGTGTTTGGCGTATATGTTACAGAAGCGATTTTTTTGAGGGTGTGGGAAATGTTGTGAATATTAAACGCAATTTTACCAAAAGGACGTACAGACGAAAGCTAGGACGGACATCGGTAAATCGACTAAGAATTTCAACAAGACCCAGAATATATATATATATATATATATATATATATATATATATATATATATATATATATATATATATATATATATATATATATATATATATATATATATATATATATATATATATATATATATATATATATATATATATATATATATATATATATATATATATATATATATATATATATATATATATATATATATATATATATATATATATATATATATATATATATATATATATATATAAGTGCGCTTAAAACAAGCGGCTATCACTATACCTGGCCTTTCCTGTTCTACCAAAATCAATAGGATCGATTCTGCCCTAAGAAGGCTTGTGCCAATTTTCAAGTCGATTGGCTAAAAGTTGTTTATAACAAGTAAAGAAAGTTTATAACAAGAAAGTCTAAAGTCGGGCGGGGCCGCCTATATTATACCCTGCACCACTTTGTAGATCTAAATTTTCGATACCATATCACATCCGTCAAATGTGTTGGGGGCTATATATAAAGGTTTGTCCCAAAAACATACATTTAAATATCACTCGATCTGGACTGAATTTGATAGACTTCTACAAAATCTATAGACTCAAAATTGAAGTCGGCTAATGCACTAGGGTGGAACACAATGTTAGTAAAAATATGGAAAATATTTAAATCTGAAGCAATTTTAAGGAAACTTAAAAAAGTTTATTTATGATTTATCGCTCGATTTATATGTATTAGAAGTTTAGGAAAATTAGAGTAATTTTTACAATTTTTCGACTAAGCAGTGGCGATTTTACAAGGAAAATGTTGGTATTTTGACCATTTTTGTCGAAATTAGAAAAACATACATATAGAAGCTTTATATGTTTTTCAAATTTGGCACGCATAGCTACAATGCTAATTATACTCCCTGTGCAAAATTTCAACTAAATCGGAGTTAAAAATTGGCCTCTGTGGCCGTATGAGTGTAAATCGAGCGAAAGCTATATATGAGAGATATATCTAAATCTGAACCAATTTCAACCAAAGTTGGCACGCATAGCTACAATGCTAATTCTACTCCCTGTGCAAAATTTCAATTAAATCGGAGTAAAAGATTGGCCACTGTGGTCATATGAGTGTAAATCGGGCGAACGATATATATGGGAGCTATATCTAAATCTGAACCGATTTCAATAAAATTTATTTGGCAAATTTTTGGCAAATTATGGTAAAACTCTGGCTTCTGGGGCCATATAAGTCCATATCGGGCGAAATATATATATATATGGGAGCTATATCTAAATCTGAACCAATTTCTTCCAAAATCAATAGGGCTCTATTCTGAGCCAAAACACATACTTGTGCCAAATTTGAAGTCGATTGGACTAAAACTGCGACCTAGACTTTGATTACAAAAATGTGTTCACGGACAGACGGACATGGCTATATCGACTCAGGAGCCCACCCTGAGCATTTTTGCCAAAGATACCATGTGTCTATCTCGTCTCCTTCTGGGTGTTGCAAACATATGCACTAACTTATAATTCCCTGTTCCACAGTGTGGCGCAGGGTATAAACATATGCACTAACTTATAATACACTGTTCCACAGTGTGGAACAGGGTGGTTGGCATCGTCAACAGTCAACTCAGGGTGCGGCCCTGAGTGTTATGGCTAAAGACTTTTATAACTATTTTATTTCCTTCTGGGTGTTACAAACATATGTATATATGTCTAAAGATCTGTTCCATAGCGTGGTGTTGGGTATAACATTTTTCAAAAAATGAGTGGTCGTTTGAGTGGGTAACGCATCATGTCAACTGTCCAAGTCTGTACCTTTAATACGCAAAATTAGCTAGTACTACATGATTTTAATATAAAACAGTTTGTTAGTAAATGAAAAGTTTGAGGGATATATAAATATGAATTCCATACCTGTAGCTGCAGCTGCTTCAGTTCCTTTTTCATTGACCTCAATGAAGGCTTTATGGATAACCTTTGACACTTCAAATATCTCAGGAGATTTTAAAAGTTTACCAAATTCAGCCGATTTTGTGAACATACGTGACATACCCAACTTAAAATGAAAATAAAATATATTTAAATGTAATGAAAATTTAATTCCTCTAGCATTTCAATTCCAATTAACCGTACCCTTTTAAGAACATCAGTTAATTCAATTTCATATTCAGTTTTAAATTTTGGCATGTTTACTATAAC